>NC_046972.1:20926978-21226978 GCF_009769545.1 Cyclopterus lumpus | reverse complement strand
GTCCCCTTTTTCAGCAGGGTCAGGTCTACCCGGACCTCCAGTACAGTTGCATGAGCACTAATGGAGAACGCGTGCACGTCACACTCGATATCTCCCTTGACATCCATCAACTCTGCACTCGAGTCTCCCTGCTACTGGAACTCATAGCGAGAGAGAGAGAGAGAGAGAGAGAATACAACATGTGGAGGGGAGGACCTGTGAGTGTCTGATGTGGTCACAAAGTCTCCATCAAGTGGAAGTCGGGCTCATGTTGGTTCAACACCTACATAAACAAACGCGCGCACACACACTCATAAACACAAGTATGTTAAACCATGAATTGCGCATTGGTTGGAATTTAATACCTGTTTCTCCTCTTCTGTTTGTAATTAAACAAAAGGGAACCTGTAAGCCTGAGAGAACCAGTGCTTAAGAATGGCTTATACTTTTTGTGTGATTAACTATACTCGTCCAAACATGCACAGACAAGATGAACCAGTTGCGCTGCTTTTATGTGGATTAGTTATAATCCCCTGCCATTATGGCCACAATGGTTTCATTAAATAACCCGACATATTGTAGCAAAAATGTGTTTTTTTTTTATACATATAATGAAACCACCGAGCTGGCAGTAGGGTGCAATGAAGAATACCCCAAAATGAGAAGACGAACATTCAGCATGGCTTAGGCTAATAACACACTGACTGGGCTTGTTATGGCACGAGATTATTATAGGACGAGACGGGGCTTTTATTCTGCATGGCGTTATTAAAGATTAATTAAAATTCAAACAAAAGGAAATGCTCAAATGAAGACAAAAAAATAATAAGTAATCTCAAAATAACTGGCACGCATAAAAGCTTAAAAGCTTTGGTGTACCCGGCGATTTATCAAATTATAGTGCAAAAAGTCATGTTCTGTATTCAAAGATTTCATGGCTGTTATCTTTAAAGGGGCATGTTGTAAATTAGAACACAAAGTACATGTTAATAAATGTTGTATCATAGATTCATTGGCAGTGGAAGATACCATTTATTGTAAGTTTATCCTTTTTCAACGGTGGCATTTCCAACAATATATACAAGAAATGCCAAACAAATGCAACGTAAACATGCTGCAAATGGGGGTGAAACAAATACTGCAACAGAGAGCCAAAAATAAATGCATTGAAAGCAAACACGCAAACACATAAGCGTTACAAAGTGAGAGAGAAACAACAACAACAACCCAAAAACAAATGCAACAACAAAACGCTGCGTATCCAGTCAACGCAATGGAAGTTATCCACGTCTCTGGAGGGGGATGGGGCGGGGGGGGGGACTGCCTTGATCTTTGACCCCAGAAAAACAGAAACCAAACAAGAAAGAGTTTGTTTGTTTTTGAAGAGGGGAAACATTTTTTAAAAAGTGGCGACATAAAAAGGTACATATTCTTTTTTTTTTGCATTTGGCCTTCGTCTTTTACAATATCATAAAAGACAACAGATTACCAAAAGCTAGCATTGTATCTTTTATATGAAATTGTAAAAGACTATGGCCAAATGTTAAAAAGAACATGCGAGAACCACCGTTTCTAAATTAGTTTTTCAGGTTTCTGTGTTTTTGACTGTAAATGTACTTGTTTTGGCTTTCTGCAACTCATCCTCATACTTTTCGTTGTTGTTGACTATTTGTTTATTGTCATATGTGTTTTTGAGTTCCTCACGTTTCTCCCAATGGAAATGTGTTTTGTCCTTGTCGGCCACCGTACATTTCTCTCAGTATGCGCATGTCACCATAAGAGCAGGAGAGTATTTTACACAAAATGCGTTGGAAGAAATGCTTCTTTTGATGAAAGGAGACCCATTGATCGACCCATTGAACCCCTGCTTACCAAAGCTGAATATTTGGGCATTTTGGTAGATCCAAATCAATCTGCTGCGTTTAAATGTACGACCTCAACATGTATCAAAATGGGCTTCGTTATCAAATCGCAACAGAAAACCCACATTGTAAACTAAACAATGGCTGACCGTGCCTCAGACTCATTCCTCTTTGATTCTGCGTATCCTCCGGACACACGGAATGTTTTTGATGACAGTGAAATTGGTATTTAAGGATAGTGATGGTACTTCAAAAAAAAGCATTGATTTTTTTTTTCTTTTTTGTGGCACATTTATGCTGCACTTGCAAATATGTGCTGAGCTCGTGAGCACTTGCCAAAGTGCGAAGAGGCATATTGCCATTGTCATTTTCCAGCTGCCATGTATTAGCACTTAGCGTGACACAGGTTCACATTCTCTCAGCCATGGACAGAAACATCTGCCAACACCACAAAGAGAATGTCTTCATAATTCAATTATACAATTATTATTATTATATAATATTACTCATAATAATATTGTGATATTTTCCATTCTTATTATTCCAAACAAATAATATACCCTTTTAAACATGAATTGAATAGCAGAAGTAGACACATACTTGCATCTCATTAGTTGGCAAATTGTAATAAGTTAACTACTTAAAATAAGATACTTTTCACACATTGTTCTGATAGCACTTAACATTCTTTTACTTTTTGTAAAATGTGACGTGAAGCGCCGCAGTGTGTCCACAGAGCGATGTTTACCTGGAGGTGTGTTTCACTATAACAAGGAAAAAACAAGAAGCGTGAGTCAGCCTGAAGTCGCTCTCAGCTCCCACTCGGCTCCCGGGTTCATAATTATCTGAATGAGAGTGGGAAGTCCGTGGGACGAGTTGCTGCCTCGCTGGTGCTGAAGGAGCCAACGCGGCGCTCTGTCCAATGCCTCTGAGTTGCTAACTATCCAGGGAGCTCGGAGAGACGTGCTGCATTCGAGGTCTTTTAAAATAAGATATAAGGGCAAACAAAAGACTCCTCCGGGTCTCCATAATTGACGGATTATTCATTATAAGCACTGAACTATGGCAAGGTGTTCACTTGAACTCTCCTAAACGACAAAACATTTGACAGCTCGGCTGTGCAGCTATATAGATGTGAGGAGGGAAATTACAGAGACACATATATATATTTTTAAAAAAACACATACTTCCCTTCTTGCAACTTTAATCGCAAAAGCCATTCTTGCTTTATTACCTGAGATTCTCAAACAGTTTAGCCCGGGGGCCACTCTTGGAAGCTTGACAGAGGGCCAGGGGCCAGTTAATACAATTGTCTGCTTTGGCTGTCAACCTTTCAACATTTTAACTGTAATAACTGCACTCAAAATGGCAGCGCACGTCAGCTCCGGGTGAGACGCTGACAAAAAAAAAAGTCTTAAGAAATCCTACACGTCATTCTTTTCGGCGTTTGATTAACTCATTTGCATTCTTACATGAGAAAAAATGACATTTTTGAGAACATAGCGTGCATTAATTAGGGAAGTTTTCTGTCCAACAAAGTTATGTGGAAGTAGGAATGAAATATAGACTGCCTGCAACAACACCATGGAGAAGGTTGTGACTCGGTTCCACAACAACAACAACAACAACAACAACAACAATGGCTGAGATGTTTTATGGGCCCCAAAGCCAAACTTAGTTGTCCGAAATAGAAAATGTCGGACTATGGATAAATAAATAAAACAAGCAGGGATTTGGACAAAGAAAAGTAAAGAAAGTTGTAAATGTTATCTTTTTATTTGTTTTATTGTCTTATTGGTTATTTACACACACACACACACACACAAAACAAATCAAATCATAAGAAACACATGACTGATTTGTTATCAAAATATTTCCTTCGACTAAACATTTTTAATTATGTATTATAAGCTGCTTTGAAGTCAGTTCTTCATAAAAACAAACAATTCAAATGATAAGGAAATAAAAGATTGTATTTCTATTGATTCAAATATTTAGTTTAGTTTTATTAATGTAAAATAAGCTTTATCACCAACGCTACACTTACTCTCAGTAACCTCAACATCACATCTCAATGTTCTTGTAGTAAAACAAAGCAAAACTAATTTACATGAGGCTTCTCTCTGATGATTATTCAGACACGTTAATACCCAGCAGCATTAAAACAGCACAACATATTGTACAGTGATGGTTTTGACAAAGCAGCAGCCAAATGAATAAATGTTTGATTAAATTAAATAAATATATGACATAACATAAATACTAATATAAAACAAACAATATAACATCTACATTTATGCATCAGGTCATGTCAGTTAAATAACTGTATGCCTGGTTTTGTTTATGAATACGTAATATCTAGTCTATAACACACATAAATCTTGCATGGGCTTTTTTCTTTTCTCCTCCTTTTCCATGCTTTGCAAATATATACAGAAATCTTTAAAAAAAAATTAAAAAAACTTGTCAAACAGGTATTCAATTAAAACTACATTTGCAATTCTAATTGCATCTGAAACTGGGCCTTTTTTTTAATTTTTACATTTGTTGCATATTATGGTATAATCGCACAGAATGGGAAATGATTCCTGAGCTTATCTTTTCATATTTATGATCTGTTGTTTAAATAAACAACAGATTCTCAATTTTGATCCGGACGGAAATATCTCAACAACATCTGGATGGATTGCTATGAATGTTTTTTTTTTTTTTTTGCACAGACATTCGAGGTGCCCAGAGGATGAACCCTGCTGGTGATCTCCAGCGCCACCATGAGGTGGACACAATAAGGTTTTAAGGAAAATGGCTGAACAACTATTGTATGGATTGCATAACAACATGAACGGGCCGACGCGGCCACATAACTTGTACATGTTTACCCATAAATGTAGTTACTTTTTAATTCTTCCTTTATTTAAAAAAGGGACCATAGACAGCTAAAACATAAATGTCACCATTTGACGCACTGTACCAGATTGTAGCTACAGCTAATGTGCATCTGTAGTCCCTTGACAGACCATAACAAACATAAAACCATAGCAAACATTACAGGATAAGACACAATACAACAGTATATGTGGTATAAGAAGAACACACAATACACACAATGCGAAGCTACAGTACAGCACATTAAAAGTAAGCAATAAAAAACATTAAAAGTAAGTAATACAAACCAATATACACTATATAGAGGACCAAATTGGTCAGAATGTGCCCCTCCCCACAGTTTATAAAAAAACTTTTGTACGTGGGGACTTATTCTTGTTCCCGTATAACTCCATATTCCTGACACATAATCTTAAATAGGACAGACGCGTACCTCCAGAATAAGGTCCTGCATACAGCCTACAGTTTTAAAGAGAGAAGCCGATGTACTTACGTATCCAAGCAACTATGTTTCATGTGGAACATTATCCTCGTCTTTTTGCTTTCTTTGTCATCTATTTCACACCGTGACAAAAATAGTATCCATAAATACGGACGACATTCAGACCGACGAGGACTTCTGACTCCTTTTTGGCAACAGACTTCATCAAGTGTTTATTTCTTTCTGCGTCTCCAGGCTCCAACGGAAAGTGAAGGCAGAAAAAAAAAAAAAAAAAAGGAACATCAAGAACTGCATCAGCCTCTCTGTGTGCAAGACATGGATGGACAGGTGCATGCTGGGAGACTCTGTAGGCCTGCATTTTGAGGCACGCTGTGCGGCTTTGTCCATGTGCAGGAAGTCACACTGTTTGCCTTTTATAAAAAAAATTTAAAAAGCGGATCAATGTGAGACTGCAAGGATTATTGCTTAATAAAGAAGGAAAATATTGTGAGCAACATCTCCAGACAAACTTTGACCCTTTTCATATTGCGTTTAAAAAAAACTAGACATTTTGCGCACGCATACATTGACACACAAACACATGGAAGCCAAACAATTGAGATAATATTCTCCATTCTGCATGCAACAAAGCCAACGAGTTGTTTTTTTTTACCCAATAAATATTCAATGACGTCAAGATCTGGTGGTCGTGGAAAATATTTTATGTCATGTTAGCGTTGATGAAAAAAAAAATACAAATAAAACACTCTTTATGGTTTGTCAGGATGTAATCATCGACGCTGGCGGGTGTAAAATGGCCTCATAATCCTCAGCGGTTATTGGATGGGTGTAATGATCAGATCTAATGACTCCCGGTAGATTACCGCTCGTATCATCACAGTGCAACCATCATTTTAAAATAGCCCAGGACAGACAAAGCGGCTCATAAAAGGCGTGTTTAGGCATTGTGCGAAGGGGCGGAGAGATGAAACAACACCATATTACCGCGCTGCGTTGCAGTTTTATTTATTTTTATTCCCAACACCCAGCCGTGTTTCACCTGTGTTGATCGTAAAATAGCTTCTGAATGGCATCCCTGCACTTTAAGGGTGCCCAGTGGACAATTGAACACTTTCAACATTCTCCAAATCATCCTCACCAAAAACACAATATTTTTTTCGAAGCACTTTGAATCATTGCTTTTCTTTGCTGGCATTTCTTATGCTAAGCTAACCGACAGCCGGCTGCGCCTTCGCATTTAACGATGAGTGGCATTAACGTTCTCGTCTAACTCTGAATACAAGTGAACACAAGTATTTGAACTGTTGCTGCGTTGCTGTGTCAAAAGAAGTGTCGAGTTAACTCTGATGTATTTTTGGAGCCACTCTGCAATGTTTTGTTGCCAAATTCCTTTTCCATGTCAATGTTTTTTCGGGGGTGTTTTTTTTTTTGGAATCAATGTCCCTGTAATTTAGAGATTAACTATTTGGCCTGTCAAATCACTTGAATCAGAAATGCGTGATACCCGTCATCCCCCTTTTCCTAAAGAAGACTTGACTCTCCACTTTAGCTGCCAATGTAAATGGGATTTAGTGTGAAGTGCTTTTTCATGCAGTGTTTTCTAAAAACGCATCCACCACTCTCTCTATAAAAAGACACACACTGAAAGACACACAAACACACACACACACACACACACACACACAAGTACACCAGCTTGCCCTTGAGTTAGCTACAGTTCCAACTCGCTGTCCAAATTGAGAGCCGAAACACCTCCAGTGTAAAACAGTTGCATTGCACTGGACTCCCAAGCCTAAAAGTCTCCCGGGTCTTTTCATCTTGCAAACAAGGCAAACTTTCCTCATGACTCTGCAGATTTTTACCAGACCACACTCTTCGGTATCATGAAATCCGTCAACAACACCATGGCAACATCCCAATGCGGCACGTTGTCGAGTTCAAACCCTCTAGCTTTTCTCCAGAAGTTATGCGAGACATGCTCCTCACTTGAGTTTGATCTTTTTTCGCTCTCCGCGCTATGTGACTCGCCGCCCTCGCCGTCTGTTGCTCTGAGTCTCGCCATTAACTCGGGCTGAACCTCATGCTCTGTGGCTCACGCAGGGCAAGGAATGAAAATCAAACTCTCTCTCTCTCTCCGCCCTGCCAACTGCACTCACATTATCTCGCCTCGAAGCCTGGAACGCGCTCCCCTCCCGAGTTCCCCGGTCTGTTAGCATGACACTAGTGCAGTCACATCTCCCAGCGCAAGGAAACAAGCAGCCACTAACAAAACCTTGGTTTCAAGAGACCTTCAGTTCACTGACTCAGGTTTCAAAAACATTCAAGCTCAGCCCCTGAAGTCTCAAAATATCAACCGCTCCCCCCCCCCAAAAGCCCCAAACTCATCGCGAGCAGGCAATTGGAGATTGTTACTCTGCACATATTGGCCCAAGATGTCAGCGTGTCAACGGCTGGGCACCCCCGGCTCTGTGAAAAGCTCCACAGTGATCCAGAAGATAAAGAGCCAACGCGGTCCTGACGTGGATCCCGGTGCAGCTACCGATAATTAGCATTTCGTAGCGCTAACGGCGGCCATATTGATGTCACTTTTTTCGCCCCAGAATAATCTGACATGATGTGGCCTCCGGTGTAAACTAATCTCGCCTTTTCAATTGTCCTTACGAGGACACGGAAACTACTCCCGACAGGTATTTCTTGGAGGTGGCTTTATAACCGCAGTTTTTTTTTTTCTCCTACCAAAATGGAACAGGGTTATAAGATCTGCATGCAAATCAAGTCAATTATTATTTTTGGCTCACAATTTGGTTTCCACAAAACGACTCCCTTGGCATATCTAAAGTGAACATTTGTTACAGAGTATACATGCTTTGTTAGTGTAAGTTGCCGGATCCATCTGGCAGTGCTGAGAGAATTAGTGACAGACTTAAGAGAAGGGAACAGAGGAGAGGACGAAGGCAACATGGAGGCCTCTTTAAAAGGAAAAGTGCTCCACTTTGGGTAATGCCCTTATTAAATATTACTCAAAAGCTAAAAAAAAGGTAAATACGAAGCTGCAGCCGCCAACCACTTAGCTTAGCATAAAGACTAAAAACAGGTGACTGGCTACAGCTGTTTCACAATGCTTCAAATTTGAATGCGAAGCTCAGCCAATCGGCTGATGGCTGCAGACGTCAGATTGGTATCGATCTATTAGAAAACTATTCCTTTGACTGACCTCCGACTGAGACTTCTCAAACGTAGTTATGCCAGTTGTACTGAATATTGGCAAATAACGACGGGCAGTAAAACTTTATTTTACACTATGATGGTTATGTGGTTCACAGCCAGGATGGGATCCTCACGGATAAACTAGAGTCTGTTACACCTGTCAGAAGGTTGTAAAATAAGTATAATAAAGACGTAAATGTAAAGAATATATAGCGGCATTTGTGCCGTAATGTAATAAAGAGCCATATCATTACAAAACTGCACATTTATATCCCAACAACTCGCTGCTGTTCCTCGCAGTTGAAATTACAATTTTAAACTAAATGGAGGACAGAGCCAATGGGCAGATGAGATGACAGGAACTGGAGACACTCCTTGGCATAGACATCACTTACAATCTGCCAGATATCAGTAATTAATTACCATGAGCAAGTGGCATGATTTTATCAGCCACGAAAAAAAAAAAAAAAAACGGAGTTAAGAGGGGTTTATCAGCTTCTATTAATGCATTGTCAGGAGCCTCTAATGGGCTGATGAATATATTATTCATCCTCCTTTGGGTGTTGGGGGTGCATACTGGGCAGCAGAGCTGAACGGCAAAAAATAAGTGTTAAACCAAAAGCTTTAAGCAGGACAAAATCATTCAGAGCCCGGCTAACAAACACAATTATCGTGTCTTTTGCTAAAAAACAAATTATGTTAAATAAATGTTGATAAAAAGCATAAATGTTACAACCTTTATAATTATTTTTTTTTTTTTACTCCCATTAGAGATGACCTTTACGCTGCTGCTTGTTTTTTTGCCTGACATCTATTAGGTAATTAACAGTAATTTTGAGGGACTGTTTAAGGAAAAAGTACTAATTTATATCCAAATGTTTCTTTTGTGCATTCCGTTTGGTATCCTGAGAGTCTTTGTGAACAAATGTATTCTTAAAATAAATCACACAAGAGGAAGTATAATAAACCTCAGGCTGAATGTTTAATATTGACTGGTAATTATCATTGTGAGAACAATAAACATCCACCAAGTCACGTTGCCGTTTGCATCCATGTCTGTTATCCCTTCATCCTCGTTATCCAAATAGATGTGTGTGTGTGTGTGAGAAATAGTCATAATTAGCATATTTATTCTTGATTTATGCACAACAACGTGTTCTGTGAGGTCACGGTGACCATTAACCATCAAATCCTAAGCGGTTCAACCTTCAGTGAAAGTCAAATTTGATGAAATTTCCACTCAAATGTTCCCGATAAAAACAAGAAGATTGTAACAAATCGAGAAGTATTTCACAAAAAGGTACTTCTCTCGGTCTTGGACGCAGCGCAGTTGCCAATGTGACATATATTTTCACTTTGTGAGTTTACAAGGACCCCCTGAAAGTGCACTGGATGTGGGGCTTTTTGTGTGTGTTATATACCAAATAGAAATAGCTTTTTCTGGCTCTCTTAAAGGCTGAACTTGATTTGTTTATCAGCTTCAGTTTATTCTTGAGTGCAAAAAGCCTTCAACCTCATATCTGTTGTCAAAAAAGTGATACATTTACAAAGCACATATTGCTCTATTGGGTGGCTTGTATCTCCACTGTGTTTGTGTGTGTGTGTGTGTGTGTGTGTGTGTGTGTGTGTGTGTGTGTGTGTGTGAAAACAGGAAACGACAAATATACCTCAAAGTGAATCCCATAGCTCAAATCAAGACGGGATGTATATGGTGTGGGTTTCACTTGATAATAGTCATCCATTTGTTGTCGCTAACAGACCACTGGAGTGGAGAGGTTCTCTCACACCGACACATCTGCTGCAGTTACCATTCAGGCAGATGAGTAGGAAAAAACAGAATGATTTAGAGGGAAATGAGAAACATTTTTGACGGATTTCATTTTATTGTGTTTGCCGTCAACGGGCCAACGATCTGTGACAAAAGCCCGTAAATATATACGTGAGGCGTTCTCGATTTATCCTCCCGACGGAGCAACTTTCATCAAAACGTCGCTGTCGAGAGACCCTGACGGTGCCAAGTCGTCAGTCAGATTTATCACTCTGAAAAGTTTTCCAGCGACTCTCTCTCTCTCTCGCTCTCTCTCTCTCTCTTTGTAACTTGAGATCATTTCAACCTCCGGAAGCGTTGTGTCAAGACGGCGTTTCACAAGCCATCTTTCCAGACACTGCACTCTAGATGTCGAGTAAGCGCGTGGATTCACCAACGCCAGTGCAATCTTCCATCTTCTTTTTTTCTGCAATATGCACACGACTGCCTCCGGTTTCCCCCTTTCCTTATAGCGGGTGTACAGTAAGTGCATTCCAGTCTCGCGGTGGCATAGGGTCACCTTGCAGGGACGCCTGCTGAGGTATTAAAGAGATTAGGAGCAGCAGCTCGCGCTGTGTGAAGGTTCTGGTCGGTGGCGTGCAGCCGCATGCCCCGGACCTTAATTGGCTCTGGTGGCAAGCGAGTAGCCCTGCCGTTGCCGAGTGGAGCGCCGGTCAGGGGTCAGCCCCAAAAACAGCAGCGTCCTGTCATCCTTCCTGTCGGCCTGAAGGTCACCGCCGTAGACCAGCGTGGCAGGAAGAGCGCCGTCTCAGCCTCTTTCCGCGGCGTGTGGACAGGTGTAGCACAGCGAGGCCGCGGGCGAGAGACAGAAGCGCGAAGCCCGGAAGTGGCTACAGAGAGAAAGATTTTGTATATTGAGGACACAAAAATACTAGTCTGTGTAATTCGATCGCTCATGAAGTTTTGATTAATTCGTGGCGACAATATACTTAAAACGCTCCCAATGTTTTGGTTAATTTGTGCACACAAGCTAAGTACATACAGAGAGCCAGCACAGCGCAGCCCGCCGAAGCCTCCGACTGGAGTGATGTTGCACGCTGTCGAGCCACAATTACTCAAAGAACATCCGCTGGCTCCATTTTGTGCAACCGGCATCAAACTGTTGCAACACACAAGCAAACGGCGGTTTCTGTTATTTTACATCAAACGTTACATTTCGATGCATTATTCTACGGCTCCTTCTTCTTCTTCTGCACATCAACAGGCGAGTTGGAGACTGACACATTTTTAAAGAGTTCAGACAGCGCCATTAAAAATTGGTGAATCTCTTAAAACTACGCTTATAAAGTTCAAACCTGCCAGTTGTGTCTCCGTCCTAATATCAGAGTACCTGGGGTAAATGTTGGAGCTTAAAAAAACAAAAAAACAAGTTGATGACATTAGGGTTAGGGTTATACCTTTAAGTTTTATACATGTTTTCCATACCAAGTACCAGACAATGCATTTAAGGAAAGCGTGCTGCAGGATCCCCAAACTGTCAGTGCATCATGCCGGCGAGAGCTCTAGGGGTCATGACTTTGAGCTACTTTTGGTGAAGTAGCTTGCGGGGGAAAGAGTTATTTTCAACATCTGAAGGCAGCAGGTATATTTTCCATCCGCAGTCTCTGAACACAGCGTTTTACCCTTCCATGTACGCCGGGAGCATGCCACATATTAAATATATATATTTGTATATCGATGCTCTTCCTCCATCTGACTCCAAGACGTTTTACTGAGGTGATCGATGTGTTTTTAGGTTAGTATTGCAGAGTTGTCACTGCCAGCTGTATATGGAAGACAAGAGTTGAGAAAAGGAGAGTCGGCTATAAAATGAGCTGCAGCGCATTGATGGATGTGGACGGGGATGATCACCGGGAGACCTAACAATTAAAACACACCGGGAGAAAGATGTGACTTTAAATCCATGATGGAGCCCGTGCCTGGGGGCTATGGGCAGAAGAACAAGGAGGAGAGGAGGAGGAGAAAGAGGAACACACTGGCAGATTTCTCACGATTCAAAAGATCTCTGTGTGATAAGAGAGAAAGAGAAAAAACAAGACACTCGGAGCAAGCGAGAGAGCTTTTGGGACAAAGAAGCTTTCCCAAAAGGGCTGCTAAGTGTTGCTGAATAAAATGGTGCATCTAATAAGGAAAAGTAATTAAATCTTCCTCCCAGACATCTTGTGTCACAGACTGAACTTATCTGGCAGACAAAAGACAGGCCGTGAAGCTAGAGGGGCTTCGCCTGAATAAGATAGAGGGTTTTATTCTGTTAGGACGAGACCTTTTTAAAGCAGTGTTGATTAAAATGTATCAAATGCTGCGCTGGCATTCCACAAATCTTCTTCAGCAACTCTTGATTTGTAAACGCAAACTAGATTTTACCTTTGCTTTTAACTTTCACGGCAATGCGGAATTGGGTCTTTTCCCGTTCCCCTTTCAATTTGTTCCAACGTGACAATTATAAATGCTCGTCCAATTTGCACGGCTAATCCCAGAGAAATTATATGTGTTCTTTTATGCAAGACTCAATTATAGAAACCAGCATGGCACAACACATCAACAAGTTTATTTGATTTGTTTGAAACAATTTGATTTCCAATTTGAGATACAAAATGTGTTCAGACGGTGGGGAGCATTTAGAGAGTAAACACATGTGATGTCTAGTTCAACCAGACGAAGGAGACATGAAGGAAAGAGGGATGTAATAAAAAATGTTGACCATCCCGGTACTGATTCAGAGACCTGAACTTGTGTCTGATACCAAGTATAGATACTATGTGTATGTTAAAACTTAAAGAAGTTAAACAGGTCATAATCAATATCCATTTTATATTTCTGTGAAAACCTCTACTTCAAAAAACTGCATTTACTGTATTTAAAGTGTCTCGCCACAAAATAAATGTTTCAATATTACAGTTGAACACATTAGGACATAATTACACATTAGTACATTTGATTGAATAAAGCCTGAAGGCATCATAATGTAATTCAAAGGAACCTTGGTCAATGCCAAGCAGTGCTGTTACCAGCTAACGTTACTAGCTAATGTTACTAGCTAACCTATGTCTTCACAGGGAAAACAACAAGCTTATTTAAAGGAACCTTGGTCAATGCCAAGCAGTGCTGTTACCAGCTAACATTACTAGCTAATGTTACTAGCTAACCTATGTCTTCACAGGGAAAACAAGCTTATTTAAAGGAACCTTGGTCAATGCCAAGCAGTGCTGTTACCAGCTAACGTTACTAGCTAATGTTACTAGCTAACCTATGTCTTCACAGGGAAAACAACAAGCTTATTTAACCACCGTTGTGTACCAGTTTGCACATGTGCAGTACCAATCGGGCAGGATGTAAGGATTAGGTAGCAAGTGACACGTGTTGTTGTTGGTAGCTGATAAATGATGTGAAAAAGGCCATATCAAAAAGCATTTCCAAAAATGGTATCGGAACAACTCTAATTTGAATCGAGTAGCTCTTGAAGAATAAAGTGTGGTCAATTTAGAAGGCTAAAGATGTTATTTCAATGTGTCAGATACATATTTAATCAACATTTTGGGAAAAACACATAAAAGCCGATGTTTAATATTAAGGGGCATGTGATCGGTGCCAAAATAACTTGATAGGGATATCCCTATAATACAAATCAGAAGAGAAGAGAGCATGAAACATGTATCAGGCTTCCAGCATTTCATTTCTAGTTTCACACTACATATATTGTGAGCTAACCTCATTCACAAGGGGCTCATTGTATACAGAAAATATGAATGTATGCCACTTGCCACAGAGGCATTGCCAATCTTACACCCACACCATGCAAAGTCTCTGTATATGAGTGAGATGTGAACCCTGATACATTTTTGTTCTTGCAGATTCACAGAGATACAAATGGCCCCTAAAAAATTGGAGAATCTTAATGAAACGTTCCCTCATCCTTTTATCATGAGCTCTCAGTCTACAGAGCTCCACTATCCGATGCATCTCAACTTTTGCTTATAGGAAGCATCACCCGTAAGAGAAGTTTGGAAGTTTTGATAACGCTGTCGAGCACATTCGCGTCTATCATATCACCCATCAGCAGTTTAGGTGATGAATTAAACATTACGATGTTGAAACTGCCTCTTTTTGCTCAACTCATCAATTATTTCAATTGCAGTTGACACCGTGTGTACATTTAACCCAACGCGCACACCAACTAGCACACCGAGAGATAAACACATGCACCTGTGTTACTTTTAAGGTTGAACGGCTGTCGTAAATAGTTAGAATTAGAAATAGGATGTCAGTTTATTTACATGTGCAGGCTTTTAGGAAGAAGATAGGCTGATGTAAACAACATGTGTTTACTACTTTATAATAAATATGGAAATGTGAGCTGTGGACTGAAAAAGAAAAAAAACGTTGGTTTATTTATGTGTGCAATCCCAGAATATCTGGAACTGACTCAAGTGCTACAGCTTTAAATCCAAATAAGTGAGACTTGGGACAAGATTCACATGACCTGGATTAAACCTTTGACCTAAAAGTCACGTATGTTGCAACCATTAAAATACAGGACACAACACAAATAAGGCTCACCACCTGAATTATGAACGAGCCAGAGGAAAATATCTGTTATAAAACATGAGTTTCCTGGCAGAAGGTCAGATTGAGTCTCCTTTCCGCAACACTCCCCCCCCCCCCCCCACTAATCAGTTGTGCTTCACCGTTTAAGGACCTCATCTCCACGAACAGATTGCGTGGCGTTACACGCGTTTGTTCTCTTGAGCAGCGACGTTTAATTAATGTTTTGAAACAACTACAACATTGAAAACTGACCTTACAACCCTCTAATCAACTTACTAAGTGGTTTTACAATTATTATTGTTTTTTTTTTACAGATCCAAAAGCACTTCCACTAGGAGTTGTGATAACACCTGAGTGGCCTGCAAGGATTCAAAGCAAATAGTCAAAGGCCTCTCTATCCTGGGATCATCTCCTTTGAAACATCAGCGTATTCAATCCAGACCGACGTACAAATATTGGAGGCATCGCCTGGAAATCGTATACAGACATTCAAATGTAATAACTTGGAGCTCCTGACATTTCACTAGGACCTTTATAACTTTGGTTTATGACCAAAATAACTGCAAAACGAATGACACACATCAGCCTCAGCTGTACTTTTTGTTAAGCTAATGTTAGCGTGCTTAAATACACTAAAACTACGATGGTCGAACATGGCAAACATCAGCATGTTAACATTCTGATTATGGCCGAGGCGATAGCTCAATAAAATAGTGGATCGTCTTTCAATGGAATCGTATCGTGAGATGGAGATATCGAGATACACCTTTACGTAATACACCTTTACGTGGTCTAAAGCAAGCACATGCCAAATGCCTGAAAATCAGTTCGACCTCAGTCAAAATGAAGACAATAAATAATTCTCATTTTGCAATACATAAAAACACTGTAGTTACCATGTCGCTCTATCATATAGAAAAAAAAACACGCTTTATTGTGATAAATATCGTGAGAGATATGAAATGACCTATAATGCGATAGAAGAGCCCAGTGATATGACTGTTAGCATTTAGCTTGCTGTTGGATCAACACACACGAGCCATCACTCGACACTGATTGCCGTCATTATCTTCGAGAAGTTGTATTAATAACTCTTATTTATATAACGCCCCCCCCCCCCCCCCCCCCCCCCCTTCCCTTCACCACAGGCGTAACTGAACTGACACCCTCGGTCTCCTCTCTGCCGTTAACAACACGTCTTCACAGGAAGAGGTGAGAAATGTAATTTGGAGCTTCGAGTGCTTGAAAGAGAATGAGATATATCGCCCGGCTGCGTACCCCCCCCACCTCCCCCCCCCCCCCTTTACTGAAGTCGAATATGTTACCAAACAGATCAATGTGTCACTCTCAGGAATATTAAGTCAAAGTCTGTAAAAAAAAAAAAATCCTCCTTGTGGTTGTTTTTCCATTTAAAAAAAAAAAAACTTTAAACAACAAATAACACTCATATCTAATTATGTGAACTATATGTGTCAGTTGCACATGAATATTGCTTTGAATCACTTGTGGAATACATAGTGATGGAGCAAGTCTATTTTTGGCAACATTAGTAACTGGAACTATCCTTCTCCCCTCTGGCAAAGATTTTATTTTTTTTTAAAAGGCGAGACTCGGTCTGTACAGGATGGATTGGTTTTACTAATCTTACAGGAATTATCAATGAGCCTCCATCCAAGTTCCTCCGTCTGAATTACATTACCGAAGTTTTTGCAGGTTTCCAAAAAAAGTTTGAAGCTCGATTTGCACTGCGAATTCTTTTCCTTGTTTTGCCTTCAAAAAAACTAAAAAAAACTTTTCCACAATAATTATATCACTATGACTATAACATACTTTTCTGCCTTTGCGTTTGTCGTGTCTGTGATTTTCTCACTGGTTATCGGTGGGCAGATGGAGGAGGTTGAGGATTTGAGGATTTCTCTCTGCACCAATTTGAGTTTACTGACATATTAATCAATCTATGTGACAGTTTTGGAGCGGCTTGTTTATATTGTCAGGCGACTGTCAATTAAATCTGATCAAACCACAGTACTGAGGATGAGCTGACATTCAAGTCTAAACTCTCAGTAACTTATACAAGTTTGTTTTTATGTCACAACTTTGACTGATGCTTGTTTAGGCATCAATATTTAAAAGGAGAGAAAAGAAAAGAGAACATATTGTATATGTTGCTTGTGCTTCTCTGAAAAAATGGACTGAAAATTCCCAAACTATGTTTTCATTATTGTGATGAATATTTTAAAGACCTTAGCTTAAAGGGGACATATCATGCTCATTTTTTGTTTCTACTGGAACATATTTACATGCTCTAAAAACTCATACTGTCCGTCTGAATATAACTGTATTCCCCATCTGAACTGATCTGTTTTAGAGCCCGTTTCATCAGCCCTCCTCCAGGAAAATCACAGTCTGTTCCGTTTGGTTTGCCAGAAAACGATAGCGCACCTTTGCACAGGTAGTTCTCAAGCTGTGGGTGGAGCTACTCAGATAGGGGGCGCTATATTCTAATGGTTCTTGCATGTGACACAGGAAGGGAAGCCATACTGAATGGCTTGTTGAATCACGTGTTTTTCCAATCTCGGCAGTCCACTATTCATAATAATTACAACTTGACGCTATTTGCCGTTTAGTGATGCGCGGGGTAGCATAGGGTGGGTTTATCCGACGTATTTATACTAAAAGAAGCTGCCCACTGCGACTGAAAGAGTGAAACTAAACCATAGCAGTAAAATTACAGGCCGAAAAATACAGAAACAATGAGCTGAAAAAGGCTAAAAGGGAACTGTAGAGTCGGGGGAATTATCCTCTGTGCGTCACTACAAATTACCTGCTCACAGTCGTCATTCGACGCATTCCTCCTCCCTCGCCGGTTCGTATGATATCTACCCAAATGTGATCTCGTTATTTTTTGGGCAATCTTTTACAAATGTCCATCAGCATGAGCCTTTAGTGAGCCTGCGTCGGCCATCTTTCAGGGCTCAGAGACTGACCTCTCGTGTGGGGTCGTGCTGCGCGCTACAATACATCACACCAACGCAAGGAAAAGCGGAGCAGCTAAACTTATTACGATATTTAAAAATCATAACAAATACCCTAGTGTAACGTAATTCAGAATGCCGGCTCGAGATTACTGTTAATACTGAGGAGCTTATTGAGAAAAATAAGTTTTCAGGGACTTTTAATTTGTTCCAAAACGCCAGTAGAAAGGTAGCAGCCCAAGGTTGTGCTTATATTAATTTTGCAAAACTAATGAAAAGTTCACCGACAGTCCAGCAAAACTCGCTGCCTGTTTCAGAGTCGGAGAGACCAGACAATTCACACTGTGTTAAGGTTGTTTGTTGAATGAATAGTTTTTTAGTGACATCAAAGCGATCTGATGTACAAGTTGATAAAACAACACTGACATTCATTCCTCACACTCTTGGGTGTTTGGCGTGGTTACATGGCTCTGTGAGCAGCCTAAATAATTGAGGAGCAAAGAAGAAGAAGAAGAAGAAGAAGTAAGGGGGAGGAGTAAGAGGAACAAGCTTCAGTCTCTGTGGCGTTGGCGTTTCCAGCCTCCCATCTATCATCCAGATTAATCGGCTGTTCCTGTGGATGTAACGGCAGTCGAGCACATGCGCAGGTTTCACTCCTCAACCTCTAATGTAATTTTCCTAATTAGCTAATTCATGGTTTATGCATAACAAGCCAATCTATTCGAATATATATATATTAATGAGAGATCCGAGTTTGATTTTGTTATCGTCTCTCACTTTGTCATTATATCATATTAATGAATGAAAGCTATTAGTCCTGCATTTTTAAATTGTTGCCAGACAGAGAGAAATTAGTGTTTTCCCAAAGAAAATTAATTTTCACAACATCAAGATCTGGAATTTCACAGCAGCTGCCGAGAAAAAGAGGAACAAGGACCCCAACCCACCCTCACCTTTTTGTACTTCATTTTAAGATTATGTTTGCGGTGCATCATTATGACACTCATTAAACGCTCCTATGCTGAAACAGCGTCAAATGGGAGGGGGGGGGGGTTATCCTTGGCTGCTATCCAACTCATTAGAATCCCTGATGACGCTTTATGGGTACTTTTTGTATTATTATTTATTAGAAGCCACTATTTACCACGCAGCAAAATGTAAAACTATTTCAGTAACAACTTATAATTGCGCGCAAGTCCAACTGTTAATTTGAGTCGGAGAGGCAGATTGAGAAGTGTGGTTTGTTCGCTGTGCCAACGGTCACAGAGGTGTGACGGCTGCGGCCTCGTCAACGTGGTCGTCTGTTGTTTTGGCCCAAACATCAGAGCGCTGACTGCGAATGTGACAATACACACGGCTCGCGGTTTTGGCGAGAAACGCAGCTGACCGCAGTTTCTCCACTTTGGAGTCCGGGCTCCCGGTGTGGGGGGTTACAGAAAAAGTGGGGGTGTCACGAAAGATTTCTAAGACTCGTCCGTTTCGTAAAATAGCTCTGCACGTGCTTCTGAAATGCTATATTTAAATTCACATTGTAACAGAGTAATAACTCTTTAATTTTATAACTTGAGAATGGAGACATCCTTTTTTACCGTTTATATTGAATGTATTAACATTTTTAGACTTATATGAGAAGGTCGATACCAGAGGTGCATTAAGTCAAGTCCAGTCAATTGTCTTTATATAGCACCGTATTACAAATTCGCCTCGAGGGGCTTCACCGTCTGCACAGCATTCAACATTCTCGGTACGAGGAAAAAAAACTCCCAAATAAACCCCTTTTTGACGGAAATAAAAATGCAAGAAAGCTCAGAAACAAAAGGACAGACATGCAATAAAACAAAGTTATAGTATAGGCAATCAGCATGAGGAAATAATAGATTGTAAACATATATGAAGAATGGATGTGGAGAAACTTCCAGGTGCTGACAAATAATCCATTAGTCTTTTCCCTCATTACTAGCGAAAGCTAACCACCTCCATGGTCCCTAATCCAGGTGGCAATTATGTTCCAAACAATTGTTACACTTTTCACATTTTGCCGAATAAATTGCCTCTTTCGGCTCAGTGTGTGGTACATTTTTCTAATGCAATGAGGACCGGCAATTATGTTTCCTCCAATATTTTGCAGTCAGTTTTGCAGACACATAATGTTTCCTCATTATTGTGGCAAAGCAATACGAACGTCAGAGGTTCAGGATGACCATTTGACATCTGGTTTGGAGTCCAATCCATGATTATTCTAAATATATTATATCACGATTCATTTATTAATTTTATCATCAAGAATAATCAAAACGAGGTCTTTGTTTTGACGGTGGAGTGGAGAACTATCAGGCGTTTCAAATACGAGGTCCTTGACAAGCTATTTTAAGCCCGATCTCTTAAGACAAAGGAAACCGCTCCCTTTCCAAAGAGATTAACAACCTCTCCACTCCTGAGTGACACATTAGCAATTTCGATCATGTATCTTTGAGGTAAGAAAAATTGAAGGTCGCTATCCACATAAGTACCGTTTAATCTTACCAGACAAAAGAAGGAAGGCTGTGTCTAGATTACGTGCAGGGGGGCTGCAGACCTGAAGAATTCTACATCTTGATTGCACCCAAAGCTCAGATGTTCTCTCTCTCTCTCCTTGTGCTGCCAAATTAAATCCACCGAAAATGAACTCCATCTCACTCTTAATTAAAAGGTGCGTGTCCATGTGTGGGATTGTTTTCTCATTACGTAAACCCAAATCGTCTCCGGACCGCAAGGAGACGAGGATTGAGAGTGTAGATGTGGGCTTTGTTTGTGTAGATGTGGACTTTACTTGTGTAGATGTGGGATGTGGACTTTACTTGTGTAGATGTGGGATGTGGACTTTACTTGTGTAGATGTGGGATGTGGACTTTACTTGTGTAGATGTGGGCTTTGCTTGTGTAGATGTGGGCTTTGCTTGTGTGAATGTGGGCTTAACTTGTGTAGATGTGGACTTTACTTGTGTAGATGTGGACTTTACTTGTGTAGATGTGGGCTTTGATTGTGTAGATGTGGGCTTTACTTGTGTAGATGTGGGCTTTGATTGTGTAGATGTGGGCTTTACTTGTGTAGATGTGGGCTTTGATTGTGTAGATGTGGGCTTTACTTGTGTAGATGTGGGCTTTACTTGTGTAGATGTGGGCTTTGATTGTGTAGATGTGGGCTTTACTTGTGTAGATGTGGGCTTTGATTGTGTAGATGTGGGCTTTACTTGTGTAGATGTGGGCTTTACTTGTGTAGATGTGGGCTTTGATTGTGTAGATGTGGGCTTTACTTGTGTAGATGTGGACTTTACTTGTGTAGATGTGGGCTTTACTTGTGTAGATGTGGGCTTTGATTGTGTAGATGTGGGCTTTGATTGTGTAGATGTGGGCTTTGCTTGTGTGAATGTGGGCTTAACTTGTGTAGATGTGGACTTTACTTGTGTAGATGTGGACTTTACTTGTGTAGATGTGGGCTTTGATTGTGTAGATGTGGGCTTTACTTGTGTAGATGTGGGCTTTGATTGTGTAGATGTGGGCTTTACTTGTGTAGATGTGGGCTTTGATTGTGTAGATGTGGGCTTTACTTGTGTAGATGTGGGCTTTACTTGTGTAGATGTGGGCTTTGATTGTGTAGATGTGGGCTTTACTTGTGTAGATGTGGACTTTACTTGTGTAGATGTGGGCTTTACTTGTGTAGATGTGGGCTTTGATTGTGTAGATGTGGGCTTTGATTGTGTAGATGTGGGCTTTGCTTGTGTGAATGTGGGCTTAACTTGTGTAGATGTGGACTTTACTTGTGTAGATGTGGACTTTACTTGTGTAGATGTGGGCTTTGATTGTGTAGATGTGGGCTTTACTTGTGTAGATGTGGGCTTTGATTGTGTAGATGTGGGCTTTACTTGTGTAGATGTGGGCTTTGATTGTGTAGATGTGGACTTTACTTGTGTAGATGTGGGCTTTACTTGTGTAGATGTGGGCTTTGATTGTGTAGATGTGGGCTTTGATTGTGTAGATGTGGGCTTTACTTGTGTAGATGTGGACTTTACTTGTGTAGATGTGGGCTTTACTTGTGTAGATGTGGGCTTTGATTGTGTAGATGTGGGCTTTGATTGTGTAGATGTGGGCTTTGATTGTGTAGATGTGGGCTTTACTTGTGTAGATGTGGACTTGTGTGTGCCGGTGCGTAAACATTTTCACCTCGCCTGAGCCGTTTGTACATTTAAAAAGGGGACATATTATGTTCATACTTATATTATATTACAAAATGTTTACATGCTTCAATGTTCTCTTTATTTTCCCTCATACTGTGTCCTTGTATACCTGTATTCACCCTCCGTATAATTTTTTTTTTTAAATCGCTCCATTTTAGCGCCTGTCTCTTTAAGAAGAAAAAAAAAAACCCAGTCTGCTCTGATTGGCTCGCGAGAAAAATACAGCGCACCTTTGCAATGGTATTCTCTTGCCGTGGGCGGTATATGCTAATTGGCCTGCAAGTGAAGTGGACCCGAATCTGAATGGCTTGTTGAAATAACATTTTCTGATCTCGGAAAGCCCACGAAAAAAAACCCGACAGGGAATTATCTTATTTCCACAGTGTGTGTGGTGGTATGCGCTCCACATAGCCACATGTGTGTGTGCACAGGCACTGAAATAAAAGTGTGTTGTCCACGATGAGTCCCTTTTTTTTAAAAGGTGGTCGGATGTATTTGTTCGGACGCCTAAACCATCGTATTTTCCCCGTAGTTGGAGACACTCATGCACTTTTTAGAGTGTTCTAGACTGAACTAACATCTATAAATCGCCTGTTCGGTTTCCTTCTGAGTCGCTTAGAGGTCAAAGATCCATGACCTGGGATCTTCCTGCAGTGTCAGCCTTGTGACCCTCAGGGGGCCAAGTGTCAGCAAAAGGGGCATGCGTTCATATTCTGCATGGTGAGGTTCAGCCTGTGCCTGTTTAAGGTTGTATCCTAGTCTGTATTTTGACATATTGTTGCTTTACTGCATAATAGTTTTAGAACAATAGACATGTGTTGTCATCAATCTTGTGTGTTTATCTGTGATTAACAAAAACACATGTACATGTGAGGTAACGGCAGAGCAACGCCAAATTGCAATGCCTTGGCTACAGATGAAAATGTTTTTTTTATCATCAATTGTTTCTGGAACGGGCACTAAAACTAAAACAAAATCATATCAGCACACTCAGAGAGATGCACAAACAAAACCTATTGTCTCCCCGGTGATGAGATTTTGAGCGTCGGGTGATAGACTGTGCCGGGATGGGGGATTGGCAGCGTCTCAAGATGGCTCTGAAGGCTTCTCTCTCTCTCTCTCTCTCCCCGTGCCATGCTTTATGGTTAAGAAGCCAACAAATTGGGGAAAGTGGCTTTATCTAATTAGAAAATACATTCCTTTAGCGAGCAGTCCCCCAGGCAGAATCATCATTATTTAAGCTGGCTGGCCTTGAGAGAAGCAGAAAAAGCGTCATTCAGATACATGTCGGAATGCTCGCCATGGAAATAACGATGTGCAGCAGATATGCTCATTGTACAATTATTGGATTTTATTCTTCCCCTCTCTCAACATAATGCACTCTTTTCTCCATCGCCTTAGTCTGCATAGTCTGACACATCTCCATTGTATATTAAAAAGGCCAAGTAATAATTATTTTAGTGCCTTTTTCATTAGACAATTTTCATGCTGTGGTGAAAATGGTCTTGCAGATTGTGAGAGTGTGTTGTTCCTCCACATTAACGCGTCAGAAGTGGCGCAGCAATCGCCAAAGGAAGATTGTTCTCGACGCCTTTTAGATATAGCAGCATAATAGACATGATATCTTGTAATTATGTGATATTTTCCCCCGACGTATTGAGACAGAATTGTGTTTCGCAATAACACAATTGCAGCTGCATACTTTAATGTAGGATTAAAAAAAGAGAGCTAATGGACCGAGGACCGTCCACCATCTTATTTACTGAACGGCACGACGCACACCGTCATAAGCTTTGATTTTAAACCCACAAGATCTTTGTACACTGCACATGGCTGGATTTTGCACTACACTATTTTGGTATGTGTGTGTGTGTGTGTGTAAGGCCACTTTGAAGCTTTTGTTTGTACAGTGAACAGTCTTTCAGTATCTTCGGCTACAGTGAGCCCACCTTTCGCCCAGCACTGTTAATGAGGCCTCTGGGAATGGACACGGTGTGTGTGTCAACACATAAATCTTTTTCACAAGTGTGTGTGTGTGCGCCTGTGTGTGTGTGTGTGTGGTAGAGCGATAGAGGGAGATTACAATCTCATTTTTTTAACATTTGGATTAGGTTCTCTCCAAAAGTGGAGAAATTATCATCATCCACATCTGCGCTGATGGATTTCTTCAAGTTCAAGTTAAGCAAACACACTGCATTTCCTTCTCGCTTCATTCTATATCTATTGTTTTCTACAGGACTAAAAGTCAAGCCAGGGGCTGCAGTCATCACCACAAAAAACATATTGTAAAATAGATAAAGCACGGAGGAAAAAAATACTAATAAACAAATGATTGTGTTGTTAAATCCGCACCACTAATGGGGCAGAGTCACGATCGTTACTGACCAAAATCAGAAAAACAAATTGTACTCTGGACAAATTGTCCAATAAACATTTCTAGACAAAAAAAGCACTGCTTCTATAAACAGGTTATTTTATTCATATTTGATTACTCTTATGAGTTTTGTAGTCAAATGACTCTAATCGCATTACATCTAATGGGGCAAAATTGCATTCACAGTATAGTGCATATGGATTCCCATCAGATGAAAACATGACGCTGCTTGCATCACCTCTGTCCAGATGTGTATTCATATCTATATGTTGACGTGTTTCTGTGTGTGTGTGTGTGTGTGTGTGTGTCTCAAGAGAGCAGACAAAGTCTAAAGATCAACATGCTGTAAATCATTAAATGTCTCCCGTGGATCAAATTGTCCTCACATTCTTCCATCGACCCACCCTCCCACACTCCTATAAGCCTGGTTGTCATTCCTTATAGTTTGAACCCTCCAGGGAGGCCTTTCACGGCAGTTGTGGACCTAACCAGTGTCTTCCTCTGACTTTAACAGAGTGGGTCACGGATTCGAGGCCCTGCAGAGAAGGTGAGGAGGTGGACGGTGTCTTGTGTACAGTGAAGTCAAAATGTGCTTATGAATACGAGAGGAAGAAAATTGAAGAACTTGGAAACAAATAGACTGGCAGGAGAAGAAGCGGTGGCCTTTACTAGGAGATATCTTCAGCTTTTCCAACACGATGTGTGAATACACCGGTTCTTTCGTGTATTTTGCGTTTGTATTATTTGATGCGTTTCTCTAACGTCACCAAAAGGTCCCGAACAACTCATTATTTTTCCAACTGTGTTTGAAATGTCAGAAATATGAATATTTCCAAGAGGGGGGGGAGACGTTGGACACGAGGCGGATGTGCAGTCGTCTCGCTTTCTGCATGAGGGGAGGCCGACTAAAATACCCCCGGTGTATGAAACCAGTCTGGTGCCATAAACATGCATTTTTTCAAATGGTCAGCAGGGGGCGACTCCTCTGGCCCGTAAAAATAAGTTAGATTGTATAGAGGTCAATGAGAAAATGACCCCGCTTCTCACTCAGTGTATTCCCTCTGTGAACATTGTGAACACGAGATTATGGTCTCAGTCGCTATTTTCAAGTTTTCCTTAATGTTCATTTAGTAGTAAAATAAACCATAAAGCAGGATACAGTTTAGGGTGTGGCTAACGTGATTGACACGTCACTACCACAGATTTGTCCGGTGTGGACGTTGTCCGTGTTTTTGTCTTACGACTTTAATCCTTTTACAGTGTGTTTTCAGTTAATTGGAAAATGTTTGTGTTGCCTAAAAATGTCATATTCAACATTCGGTTGTACTTAGCTCCGCCTCCCGTTTGTCAAGATGGCCGACGACCAAAATGCCAAACTCTGATGTATACGAACGCATGTCAACATTCTTGATAGTAAAAGAAACTAAACTAAAATTCAGTATCCTTTTGTTTTTTAAAAAAAAGATCTCTGGATGCAATGACAATGCTGCAGCCGAACCCGAGGACAAAGAGCCTGACATTAAAAATAGAAACAGAATGGGATCAAATATTTCGTCAAAAAAAGTGAAGGTGCAGAAAAGTATGGAAATGGTGAGGCATGGCAGAGTGGATGAGATATGTATTTAACCTCTTACAAAACATAAAAATAGTATCAATGGAGCTCTCTCGTGCTGTGAGTGACGATGTAAAAGGGCTCTTAACCTGGATTTCCATAATGACAGACATTACCCAGGCTCAGCTAGCTTGTGTACAATGAACTATATCATTGAATGAAAATGAACTCCTTGAAAGCCGACTGCTTGAGATGGTCCAGAGTCACTCTTCACGAATCCAGATTTCTCAACAAAAAAAAATGATTAAAATCATTCTTGTCTGTCCATAATAGAATTAACACGCAAGGAAAATTAATTATGCATCGCCGTGATTGAGTTTTTGCTTTTAATCACGACAATTTCAGGCTTGACCAAGCTTCGATTGGCCAATTTAAGAAGAGGTTAATGGCTTCTTATTATGGTTTGATTTCTCATTGCGCAACGAGGAGTGCCTGGACAACAAGGAGAGCCCGAGTGACCGAGTCCTTTTCATTGTGGAGAACACTACACACTTATCTCCCTCTAAATGTAAAAAAATAGGAAATGATTTGAGATTGTTGAAGGCTACTGGATACTGGACACACGGGGAAGAAAAATAAAGTGCTGCTAATCTCAGAGGAATCCCATTATGTTCCCGTTATTTACAGAAACTAGGGCTTGGTGATGTAACCCTGCGTATTGTCAAAATCGTCCAGATATGTCCATAAGCTCCGGCAAATGGTAAATAACATGACCAGCCAGTGAGGATAATGAGCGAAGATGCTCAAGATTTTTTTTTACAATGCAATCTGGGGGGGGGGGGGGAGGGGCTGAATTTCACGACTGCACTACGACAATTTGGGGAATTTGGATGCAAAGAAAAAAAAGGAGCCAGACTCCCTGGGCAGATCACTTTGTACTGATTTAGGGGGGCCGGGAATCCTAAAGCTGCTAATGGCTACCCCCCCCCCTCCCCCTACTAGACCAAAGTGGTTTGAACTGAGGGACCGACATTCTTACCTCCAGAACTTGGAACCCCGTCCTCTCGGGGCTAATTACTCAGTATGATTTATTGCTTTTTGGGGAATGGTACAATATGTATATCCCCCTGTAAAGACTCCAGGAGCCTGCAGTTTAAAGGTTGTTGAAAGTTGCATTTCTTTGTCAGCTAATTCAAGACCCCTAAATTGCACTGGGATCAAACAGTCAGTCTAATGATGAAGCATTTTGTGCAACAAACTTTTTTTTTATTAAAGTTTGTTATTCGGGTTCATTTATACTGGCCACACAGTGCTGTTTATGGTTGTGCTGATGTTTTCCCTGCGCGACCTCATTCTCTATTTTATACAATACTCGCAGTGGCATCTGTTGTCTTGTGCTTTATTATTATTATTATTATTATTCTCAGGAACAGCCCGTTCTCATTCCCAGGGCGTCAAATACCTTTTTTTTTGCTTTCAAGTAACCGCAAGGTAAACCCATCCGCTTCATTATTAGACGCCCAGAGTGTGTGTGTGTGTGTGTGTGTTTTTCATACACCAACCTAAGTGGTGTTTTTGTTTGAATACATAACCATAACCACGCCTTTGCTGCGTGCTGGAGGATTATAGTTTGACGCACTGGGAAGGTAAAGGGGTTGCTCAGTTACAGTCAATGTGGACTCTGTTCTGTATACTTCGTAGAGGACATGTTCCCGTCACACAGTCAAATATCTATTTGTCCCAATAAACAATTTACAATTTGTCTCGCTAATCTGACTCGTCACATTGAGACGGCATTCTTAAAACCCTCTTTTTACGGTTTGACAGGATCTTTTAAAAATAGCCGAGGCTCAGCGAATACAGAGCTGTGACAACATACAGAGGACTATTGTCCCTCCGCCCACAACTCCACAATTAGACCACAACAACACACTTTAGAAAATATAAACAAAGCGTTGGCAAACAGATGCACACACACACACACACACACACACACACACACACAACTCTGACCCACAATACCGCTTGCTAAAAGTTATTCAATGTCATCTACATGTGAATGTGTTTTTTGTTGGTTGGTTTCTTATCACAATGAATTCCAATTGTTTTCAGTTTCTTCAGTTCTTCATCTTCATCCTCTTCACATAAGAAAAACCTCTCCCCCCCCCCCCCCCCCCCCCCCCCCCCCATCAAAAGCACGACTGTTTCCTGCTGCAGGAGGACGCCGCGGCCTGCAGTTCACAGGCTTTTGATGCAAGGACAGCTCGGAGATGCTCGCGGTAAATAGAACTGAGGGAGGAAAGTGGTGAGAAAATGCAAAAGAGCTCCTTTCTTATTGAAAATAAAGTTTTCCGTCGGGCATCTCGAACCAATTGACAGAGAGAGAAAAGGAGAATTGATGGTTTTCATATCACAAAGGCTGTCATGCTGACGACAGAGAGCTCCATAGAAACTGATAACAAGAGGTGTAAGATGGCAGCTGTAAGCTTCATTTCAAGGTTCATTACTGTTGTTCCGACGTGAACACGGTAGCACTCTTAATACTTGTAGGTTCATTCGTAATCTAATTGCCAAAGTATTTTTCTTCTTATTTATTTAGATAATTACTCGCGGACTTTTGGGTCACTGGAGCACAAAATTGCCGCGCGAAAAAAATGTACGCCGTTCACTGCGCGGCGGAGTTATCGTCTCCGTGGCAACCGGTCTATTTACTGTTATTTAAAAGCGAGACAATAAAGTTCACGAGTTCAAGAGTCACGTTTAAAAAGGCTAAGAAAGCGGGGATGTGGGGGACTCGTAGCGAGACAGAAGATTAACTTTTATAGCGAGAGGACGCCATTGATTTGTCTCGCCAACAGCATCACATCCGACATAAAACAATCACACAGTACACAACTGGAGTACACACAGTCGGGCTCAACAGCGTCGTCTGTTTAAAGCTGGATTTATGTCACACCATCAGTGAAAGCATCACCCGGGGCTTCAGACTCAATGGTCAACTGAGCAATAAAGTAACGCGCCGCTTGCTTAACTTAACTACATAAGTGAGTTGACATTTCAACTCCAGCTGTTTTCCCCCATCAACATAGTGTTGTGGACAGATGTACTCGTTTTTATTTTCACGATCCAGATTGTAAACACTTTGACCCCAGATGCTCTCCAGACGAGAGGAGGTCTGCTGGTTTACTAGTGACGAGTTTTTAAGTTTTCTTTTTTTTTTGGAGGGCCCCAGAATTTATTTATGAGCTTTTTTTTTTCCATATCAAACAGAAAAAGACTCTGTTTCTATCTTTCTATTTTTGTGCCATTTAAAAAAAAAAAAACGTGCTCAATTTAATATTCAGAGCTTGCGATGGCTCCTCAACATGGCAACGGCTGAGTCCGCAGTTAATGGTGCCAACAGTGCAAACATCGACAACAGTGCTGACAGAGATAACAGTGTTACCTTGGGGGGGCAATTAGGGGGTTACCCCTACTTCCTGCTCCGGTGTTGTGCCACATTTTGGTGGCCTAGAAATCATCTTGTTAAACGTTTGGTTGATACATGATTTCCTATGAAAAGTGAAAAATGAGTCCTCATCCTGCAACACACGGCAATTTCCGCTTGTTACATGCAATGCAGTCTTTTCAAAAATAAACTTCCTTCTTCACAGGAAACTCACCTTTTTTTTCCTCACAGGTATTACTATGAATGCTAGACGAGACCAGCCTGCTTGGCTCCACCCTCTCCTGTTGCACAATAAACCAAGATGGCGATGGCCAAAACTCAGGCGCAGAGGAAATAGGCAGGTAAAGTGAAACAAAAAAAAACTCTCTCTTTACTGAGGAAAAGGTCGAACATGGAACTCAGGTAGAAGGCGAAGTCACACAAGAGACGAACAACAGGAACAAATATATATATATATATATATATATATATATATATATATATATATAAAGGGGGAAACCACAGATGTAGGCCATGAGCAATCAATTCAATTCAGTTTATTTTGTATAGCCTAATATCACAAATTACAAATTTGCTTTACAATCTGTACACATACGACATCCCTGACCTTTGACCTCATATCGGATCAGGAAAGCCTGAATACACCGATGAACGGTTACCGGATTGGATGCAGACGTCAGAACCGGTGAATCTGAGTGCGGAGAGTGAATTCAACATCCATTCTACTTTCGGTAAGGAGATCCTATACGTTGTTGAAAAATAATGAAATGCTATCAATTCCTGCTTTTGATCTCTCTCTCCGATGCAGCTCGCAAGTAGATGGAAAGAAGGAAGAAAAAAGAAAAGGAAATTGGTAAATCCTACGACTTTAAGAAGTGTAGCAGTCAAAAATAAAACCTCCGGATACACACTTTACATTTTAAAATACACATTGCAGAAATGTGCATTTTTCAAAGACAGTAGAGAAGTGTGTGCTCTTATGCATTTTCTTAAAATCATTATTCAATAGCTCTTTAAGCCCTATTTGGAGACTATTGTGATAAATAGCATTGGTCAAAGTGCCAATACCTCACTGGTAAAAGTGACTCACTGGGTACACGTTTCTAATAAAAGGGTGTACACACACGCTGTAACAAAATGAAGACGCACATGGATCTATTTTTGATAGCAAATGTACATTTTCGTCCTGACAATGCATTTCCTGTTTACCAGAAAGAAATACTTTATAAAACGTAAGAAGAGGAAATCACTTTAATGAGATCCACGCTAGATTCTACGATTACGGAGGTGTAGAAATGTGTCTCTTGGAAACCAGTAACGACCAAGTAGAGGCCTCACTGATTAAGATTATTCATGTATTATAATTATATTTAATCATAGATTTACCTGGATGCCAATATTATGGATACATTAATTGATGATCACATGTGGAACTTAAACTTCTATTAGATGGCAAAAGCTAATGAGTTCAGTTGGTGTCCCTGTTGGACGGGAGCTTAAGAAACTAGAGAGAAGTGCGCACACACACACACACACACACACACACACACACACACACACAGAATCATCACTGTAGGACTGATCTTTTTTTTTTCCCCCTTTCAGTCGTTTTCCTACCCAGGAGCCTCGCTGCCTTCTGAGACTTCTTTACAACACACACATACCGTGGGATATTCATGTCTACTCCATAATGTGTAAATCCTCTATTACCGTAAGTCTTTTTTATCTTGAAAGAGCTTCGCGAGAAATGAAAAAAGAAACGCCAGTAAATGAACACAGGAACATGAGAGAGAGAGAGAGAGAGAGAGAGAGGCTTGCATAGAAGAAGAAGAAGAAGAAGAAGAAGAAGAAGAAGAAGAAGAAGAAACAGACAGACCAAGAAATACATTTAAAAGAAGGAAAAAAAAGTGAATGAGGCCTGATGATGAAGACTGGGGGCAGGGAAACGTAACTGCTCAGAAGCCATTCATTCCCCAATCCCCCAACCTTCAGATCTGCTCAATCTTCCTCCATTACAGGCCCGATGCACTTCCCAGTGTGTGCCGCTCCGGTGTCGTTTCCATCTGACACTTTGCTCTTACCTCTGGTGTCACTGGAAAATGAAAAAAAAACCTGAAAACCACAGCAGAACTTTCTGTTCCACACACCACAGGCTGAAAATTGCCCTCTTTTCACCACCGTGGCTCCCATTTCGTCCAGTAAATGCGTGTTCGCTCGCTCGAGATCCATGCCAGACCTCGGCGATTCCTCTCTGCGCCGGCGCATCCATTACTCTGAATGTATGAGAGACATTAAGGCAGTTTGCATAGTAAAAATGCACATAAATCAACTCGTCCTTGTCTGAATGACATGTAATATGCGAGTTGTGTGTTTTTTTTCTCCTCCTTTTAATCAAAAATGATATGTGGCAGAGAGGGATTAGAAATCCTTTTCCTGACTTTCCTTAAAGTGTCTCTAATCCCACTTAATTCTGCTCTGGCTCCTGCGCTGCTGTCCCTGTGTTGTTTATGTAGGTCTACTTTAGTCAGATTTAGCACCTGCCATGCCATCCCATCACCCCCACACGGGTACACCCAGAAACCACTTTCAGAAATACTTTCTCCTGCTATCTCTTTCATGCAAGTGCTACTATTTATGGGCTTTGTCTTTTTGGCTGGATGCGTGTGTGTGTGTGTGTGTGTGTGTTTATACTAGTGTGTCGTGCACATCACCTTATGCCTGTGAGTGTAGTGTGTCTATTTATAAAAAAGTCCATACTTGAAAATGTCAACTATATTCCATCCTTTAAAAAATTAAGGTTAAAGAAAACAACTCGATCTTAAACTCAATTTAAAAGTACAAATCATAGCCAATAGATTCACCACCATGGTTTTAGGCCTCCATCAACCACTCATGTTACAGTTTACCCTCCATGTCCGTCCATATAGTCTTCACTTTTATTTTATCCTATGAGACATTGTGTAAAAATAGTTTTCAAAGCATATGAACGCTTGAGGTTTTGACCTTTGACCACCAAATTCGAATCAGTTCAACCTTGAGAGCAATTTGGGCGTTTGTGCCAATAAACGGAGACATTCGAATCGAGGCGTTTTCCCGAGATGCAAGGCGGGGGGGGCCGTGCGGTCACAGTGGCCTTGACCTTTGACCTCATACATCTAATGAGTGGATTGAGTGGATTTTCTCTATTTCAATACAGCTCTATCTTAGCATGTTCCAGCACCGTCTATGTGTTCAGAGTTCCACCATTAAACATCCATCAGATTAAAAAGGATTTTGACCTTTTTGCCATCATTGGTCCTTTCTTTCTCGTTAAAGATACTCTTTTTTTTTTTTTAAGTGTCTTGATCCAACTGTTGAATGGTTTTGTGTAGGCAGTTAAAACACTTTACGGTTTAGGAAAGAAGTGAAACATTTAACGGAGTAACCTTCAGAAAAGTGCTTTTGTTGCCTGAACCAAACCACATGTGGCTCTCAGGGAGCAGACCGTGGGCTTCAATATCAAAGTCTTCTTGCATTTTTCTGTAGTGACAAAAAGACTTAACATTCAGCTCTTTCACTTCGACACTCTGACCCTCAAAACCATCACGTCCTCCAAAACATAACCAATGTCACCAAAACATGTAATGCGTCTGACATTTTCAAATATCTCCTTTCCTTCTACTGATTGTTCAAGTCATCAATCCTTTCAAACTGATTCCTGCAGCCCTCATCTGAAGAAGCAGACCTTTGCCCTGGAAGCTTTGTTCAAAAAGATTTTTTTAAAAATACTTTCTGCCAAGCTGCGCAACACTTTTTAGAAACCTTTTTGAGAGGATTGCGTAATGAACCTGCCGATGGAACCATTGCTTTTGTTTTCTCCATTTGATCAACCGCAGGTCTTTTTTGATAGCCACGTGTTCGCAGTTCTTGAAAGCGTCCTTCAACCACCGGAAGGGCATTTCAGAGATGTGCGTAAAAAAAAAAAAAAAAAAAAGGTTGTTGTGTCTTGCATAAGTCTCCAGAAGCTCCCAATACATCCAGACCAGCGTATGCGAGAACTTGAATAACAACACACTGTGCTGGTTTTTCTCCTCCAGGACAGAATTCAAACAAATTAAAATGTGATGTCCTGACTTTACAGTGGAAAAAGCAACCTTCCCTTAGAAAAAATCTTCAAAAAAAACCCCACAAACTCCCCATGGACCCCCCTGAGGTCAAACAACATCCTGCTGCCCCGAGCCCTCAGGACTATAGATCCACATCACTGGGGACTGAATTTCCTGTGTAGCTGCACTCCAACGGTGGAACTGCTCGACCACCTGAGGTCACCACAGACGGTGGGGCTTTAATAATCATAGAAATGCAGCTACATAACCTGTGGATTGAGCTCCGGTGGAGCTGCTCAGTGGCCACGCTGTGGTTTCACTGGACATCTTCCAGGTGTGAATGTGTATCCGACTGTGTGAAGGAGGTCAGGGCGTTCCTGAAGAAGGAAGAAACTCTCCCTTTTAAATAAATAGAGATGAAAAATTATGGTTTCTGTTATTTTTGTCTGATTTTTTTAATCAAAATAAAATAGCTTAAAATGGATTGCCTTCTTTAGAGGCTTAGAAGGAAACCATCCTGCCTAAAACCTGCTCCTTCTATGCGATATCTAAACTATGCAAACTAAAGAGTAATTAAAAAAAAACTTTTGTTGTATGTGCGCCGTAACTTTAAGTATTACAACGTCTGCCACGTTGCGGTCGCTGGTTGAATTTCGACTTTGACGACGCTCTAGTTTTTATTCTCACGCCACAGAGAGGTTTTTGGGGTTTTAAGTGAAATCAAGTTAAACACCGGATCAGTATATAACATTTTAGCATTAGACAGACTAAAATGAGAATAGCTTGTTAACCTTCAAAAGGTCTTAATGGCAATTGCCAGTTTAGCCGGTGTGCATAAAATCAATCGGATGTCTAGCCAAACACACGTTCATGTTTCCTTTCAAAATGATTATAATAACGCAAGTGATCCCATAACTTTTCGTACATTTTAATACGTTTTATGACCAAATACCTGAAAAAACACAAATCTCCATCAGCTGTACGTTGTGTTTATTCCTATTCGTGCAAATGTTAGCATACCTGCTGGCAGGTATGCTAACATTTGCCGACATCAACCCTCAGCTCAAAGCAACACAGGCGTCTGGCCTCGCACGATTATGGTTTATGTTCGGGCAGCGCTCCGTTGAGTTTAAGTAGCGATCATTGTCTGTCTTTGGAAAAGAGGAGAAAAAAAGTGATTTGATGCGCAAGATTGACCAGAGTTCACATCCAGAGTCCCTAGCTTTGCATGCTCATCACTACAGTTCACACAGAAAGAAAAAAAAAACCACTCGACGGTGAACATAAACTAAACAGCAAATTACATTTTCCCCTCAAAGCGTGGATGTAAACAAAAATTCACGTGATATAAATCCTGATTTCGAGGAGACGGCGTTGCGCAAACAGACCGTAAACCCAATCTGGAGCCACGTGAGTGAAGCGTGTACGAGATGTTTGTGCAACACGCTGCTGCGGCACAGCTATTTTTAACTGGAGAATTGCCGACCCTCTGATGATGTACATCTGGCTGCTGGTGAGCTCACCTGGAGCTACAGGGTCTTATCTGCCTCCGCCGCAACAAAAGTGAGAGTTGCTGCTCCTCAGAAGTGCCTCGGCAAAGCATGCGGGTTTTGAGTTACGGACTCGGTCGGTAATGGAAACTCAGCCTTCGGGGGTCGTATTGGACGCACGAGTTTTCTCATCAAACCGGAGAGCATAATAATATGGTTGGTGCAGGGACACCTGTAGGGGTCGTGGGGATTGTGGGGGATCGGGGGGTGGTCGCCGAGGTTACTTAAGGCTTTGAGGTGATGATGTGAAAAAAGCTAGAGAAATCATTATGCTGTTGGATGAAGGCTGGTATTATTACAAAGTGCACATTTAGCGAGAGAGGAATGTTTCTCACATTGCCGTCTTGAAAGTTGTGTTTTTGTGTGTGTGTGTGTGTGTGTGTGTGTGTGTGTGTGTCTGTGAATGAGATGCTGTCCAGACTTTGAGGATTTTCTAATTTCCTGTCGAAAGAATGATGTCTTTCTGAAATGTTCAGCCGCGACACGTCCCGTAAACGCATGACATTCTCGCGAAATTAAATTCTCCCAGAGAGAAGAAAAAAAAAGGGGCGCGTCAAAGCCAGAAAAAAAAGAAGTAACATCTTAAATATTACTTTGAGAGTCCGTATCATCGCAGGCTTTTTGTTCCTCCTTTAACAAACAACGTGCAGCTTAATGTGGCAAAGAGACAGTCTGAGTGATCTGAAAAGGGATTTCAGAGAAGAAGAAGAAGAAGAAGAAGAAGAAGAAGAAGAAAACCGACTGCAGCCTCACCAAGTGTACCAGGCAGCCAAGCGTTGATAGCCTTATCAGAACACTCCACAGAGAGCTCGCAGACAAACTTTTCACATCAGTGTGCAGGCCTCTGTTGTTTTTATGTTCAGTGGAAAGACAGAAAATGTGTGTGTGTGTGTGTGTGTGTGTGTGTGTGTGTGTGTGTGTCTGTGTGTGTGTGTGTGTGTGCGAGAGAGAGAGAGAGACCGACAGCCAGAGATAGATACTCTATAATGAGTTTCCATAAAGCACTCTCGGTGTGCTATCATTGTCGTGATTTTATGAATTCATCATAAAAGAGTGAGTAAATGTCACAGCTGAATGTAATAGAGCGCGATGCTGCGTTGGAAAAGGCAAACGAGTAAGAAAATGAAGAAAGGGAGGTGTGTAGGGGGGGGGGGTTGAGGAAATTGTAGGAGCTCCTGAGATGATTGGGCCGATAGCAGAAGCCACGGCTGGTGTTGTTCATGTGTGCCGTCTTTACCCGTGGACGAGAGAAGAGATAGAGTGTGTGTGTGTGTGTGTGTGTGGGGGGGGGGGGGGGGGGGGGGGGGGGGGGGGGGGGGGCTGACCATGTCTCTAAATAAAACATGACATTGATTTACGAGCGTGAGCAGAAGGTCTTCACACACACACACACACACAATCACAGTGCAGTTAAACCACTGAGTATACTCCTGCACTGTACATCTCAGCGAATTCCACTTTGCTTCTCGACGGCACACCTTTGGGGACTTTAAAAAAAACACAAAAGAACTTCTCCTCCTAAGCTTCAGAAATATACTCGTCGGACAATCGAACGAACTTCAAAGCGTGGCAATTGTTTAATTAATTTAAAAAAAACAATCACTCCGCATTTGCGTGTGCAACATGAAAGCAATAAGTAATAAACTCTTCCTGGAAGCGCCGCTTTATGAAGTCACTGTTATGAGTTGTAGATGTTGTATTAACACCAATTGCTGTTATCTTGCTCTGAGTATTACGCCTTTTGACTCATTTATGTATTGTTTTAAAGGTTTTTAATAGTGCAATGTTTATTTACTGTCTGAGACAAATGAGCGAGATTCACCAGCAATAATGACTCACGACTTAAATTGACGTTTTGCAGGAGGCTGTTGCAAATAGTTTCATATATCTCCGAAAAGGTCAAAAGTGTCACATCAGGAAGAATATTTAACTTGAAATTGAGAGTTTTCTAGAATTGACTCGCATGCAGAAACAAGTTGGCATGCATTTACTGTAGGTATTTTAGCATATAGGTATTTTCAAGGTTATTCATTTAAAAAAGGAGTTGATGGGCTGTAAACTTCACATCAGCAAGGAAGGAGGAGGAGGAGGAGGAGGAGGAGGAGGAGGAGGAGGAGGAGGAGGAAAAGTTGAATGTGCTGGCTGGCTGCAGGGCAGGACTGAAGGAAACATAAACCAGTAGGTGGGGAGAAGCAGTAGAAGAGTACTCGGGCTGCCAACGAATATTCTCATATTCCATTTCATTATCCAAACCGCTTGTCTTATTTAGGGGTCAAGGGGGCACTGGAGCTGGATCCCGGCTGACATTGGGAGAAGGCTACGGACAATTAATTGAGTCTCCATTCACTTGTCTTTGGACTGTGGGAGGAAGCCGGAGAACCCGGAGGGAACCCACGCTGACACGGGGGAGAACGTGCAAACTCCACACTGAAAGACCGCCCCGGGGTCAGGAGGGGGGGGGGGGGGGTCAAAACCCAGGCCCCTCTTGCTGTGAGGTGACAGCCACTATCCCATCGTGTCATATTCAAAACTCATTTTGGACAGTTTTTTGGAGGGAGTTTTTAGTACGACTTAACCAGATGAACAGGAATATAAATTTAAAAAACTTCAGCTGTAAGTCTGAGACATCAGAGATTCCAAACACCTACGATAGTTCCTATTTATTAAAAAGGAGAAGTGTGATCACACTGACTGAACTCTAGAGGAATAGTTCAATTTATAAATGTACCTTTTTTTGTTGCTGAGAGCTAGTGTACTAGCACTTGCCCATCTAGTCCATTTAAATCGAATAGCAATGGCAGTAACCATCTTGGAATGATGCTTGAACAAATAAGAAACACAAAGAAACTGGAGCAACCGACCCTTTGCTGAAGTCCCGCCCCCTGGAGCGCAGCCCGACAATCATCGAGACCAGGGACCAGGGACCAAGGACCAGGGACCAGGGACCAGGGACCAAGGACCAGGGACCAGGGACCAGGGACCAAGGACCAGGGACCAGGGACCAAGGACCAGGGACCAGGGACCAGGGACCAGGGACCAGGGACCAAGGACCAAGGACCAGGGACCAGGGACCAAGGACCAAGTACCAGGGACCAGGGACCAAGGACCAAGGACCAGGGACCAGGGACCAAGGACCAGGGACCAGGGACCAGGGACCAGGGACCAAGGACCAAGGACCAGGGACCAGGGACCAGGGACCAGGGACCAGGGACCAAGGACCAGGGACCAGGGACCAAGGACCAGGGACCAGGGACCAAGGACCAGGGACCAGGGACCAGGGACCAGGGACCAAGGACCAGGGACCAGGGACCAGGGACCAAGGACCAAGGACCAAGGACCAGGGACCAGGGACCAGGGACCAGGGACCAAGGACCAAGGACCAGGGACCAGGGACCAGGGACCAGGGACCAGGGACCAGGGACCAGGGACCAAGGACCAAGGACCAGGGACCAGGGACCAGGGACCAGGGACCAGGGACCAGGGACCAGGGACCAAGGACCAAGGACCAGGGACCAGGGACCAAGGACCAGGGACCAGGGACCAAGGACCAGGGACCAGGGACCAGGGACCAGGGACCAGGGACCAAGGACCAGGGACCAGGGACCAGGGTCCAACAAGTATCCGGATCTGATCCATTGTCCCGGCATGAATTTCATTTTATTCAGTCTCGAGTGCCGGTTGATGAGATCTGTGATCTGCAGACTTTAGCTTCCATCTTTATCCTTTGAAATGTGTTTTGGAATCAGTTTGACATATTGAAGACCCGTCTGTCAGCTTCTCTCTCTCCGAAAAATCGCATTATTCTTTTTTTTTCTTCCAAAAGTAACATGATATTTATAAAAGGGAGTGCAGTCGGCGCCGTGGTGAACTGACGGCTAGGGGGCGGGGCTTAACAAAGGGTACATCTGAGGAGTAATCAGGACAATGAGAGGCACGGTTTCAGGAACCGTGACGCGATGCAAAAGACTCGCACGTAGTTTGACCCATTTCCACTTAGTTTGACCTCCGGTCGGCTCGGACGCCGTGCAGCAGTCACCCCTCGAGCAGCACCAAGTTAAAGAAAAGCGAGAAGTATTTTTAGATTAATGATGTATGATTACCGTCTGTAATTTTTCTTCTTTTTTTTGTACCCGGCAGTACTTTAGAAAGCTAAATCTGCGATCCATTAAATTAACCAAAGACCTTTTTTAAATGAGGCAAATCAAAGAGCCAGCTAACAATTAATACCGCTCTGAGAATAGCATCAGCTGAGCTGACACAAAATCCCGAGCTCAGTAAAGAGCAGTGGTCCAGATTAACATGAAAACTTTGGGAAAGAAAGGAGAGCAGCACGGGAACTTTAGCATATCTGTGTAATGTATGAACGTCATCCAATGATGGTCGTCCAATAGGTTATTAATGCAGGTACAATACAGCATGTTTTGTTATCGGGAAGAAGTTTTTGTCATATTTTAATCGTTAATTAATCTCCAAATGTGTTCTGTTTCCAGCACAGCTTTTGTAGCTTAGGAAGTGTTTGCTCAAAACACACACACACACACACACACGCACGTGCACATGCACATGCACGTGCACGTGCACATGCACGCTTGTTCCACCGCCACTGCATGTGCTGTCTGTGATTTCTGTTTTCTCGTTTCATCCTTTTGATCGGGCACAAATAATACCAAAATGAACGTGAGGCGTTTGATTCTCCTGCTTAATGTTTTAAAACAAACTATTGCTATACGACAACAAACAAAACCTGTGTGTGTGTGTGTGTGTGTGTGTGTGTGTGTGTGTACCTGTGATAGATGGAGGGTAAAATAAGAAAACAAAGCTGCCAGAGTTGTCAGAAATGCTACAATCAGTGCCGTGCATTGTGGAAAATTAGCCACAGCAGCAGAAAGAAGGGACAAACGCAAGGCGGATCTATTCTTATTATGTTCTGAAAGACGAAACAATAATCAAGCTTTTATATTATATCACTTTTTTTCATTCTTGCCATTTCCTTTTTGTGAAACGTTGAATGAATGTATTACCCCCTTCAGTGTAGAGCGGGTGTGTTTTTAATGAGTATTATCTCTCCATGCAAGGTTTATCACAATTTATTTAAACTTAACAGCAACTGCACTTCTAAAATGGCATCCATTAATATGTGGTATTTCAAAAGCCACATTCAACAAAGGCCGCTATTATCCATTATTATTTTTTTCTTCTTTTAGACGGAGGAACTTTGTGGGATTCACAGCAGAAAAAACAATGAGACGGTCGACTGAAAGGTCTGCACGGCTGCAGGCGGACAAAGCGGATGGATTGGAAAAACGTCCCCGTCGTCACCGCTGAGCCCACTGCGCCACTGGTCAGTCCCATTGGCTGTGGGAATCGGACTCAGCCCGCCAGTTTGACACCTGCTGAGCATTTATTATTTTATTTTTTTAAACATGTCTGAAGACTTTTACATGTGAGCTCTCTGGCAATATTCAAGACGTTCCTCACGATGTGGAATCTGGTCTCAAAGCACACAACATGTTCTCTCACCCGTGTACTCATTTCTAGTTGAGGCGGTAAACAAATAAACAATCAATTTGTTGCGTTTTGTTTCGTCTAATTGTCTGTGGTTATGTTTAATTATTATTACAATAATCGTTGTTACTATAAATGCATGTATCCCCCCCCCCCCCCTGGGTTAGTGAATGAGGGACAGATATTAATGTAATTACTATTTATTTACGAATGTATTTATTATTAGGATTACTATTCATACTTATTTTTAATTTCTTATTATTTCAGGGTTTAATTGTGTCTTGTCTGCAAAACTGGGAGGATAAAGAAGCACAGCGAGTATCATATAGGTGCGTGAGTATGAAACTCAGAGGATATTTATTGCCTCCGGCGGCCGTCAGCTAACAGCGTGAAATACGCCAACTGTGCCAACTGTGTTCACCTGATGGAGGAACTGGAGGGTGGACGGTGCGCAGCGGTCAATATCCTGTAAGTGTAATTAATCATAATGCGTCTTTCATTTTGTCGTCTCTGTCCGAGGAAGCAATTCTAATCAAATGTTTCACCTGAATTCAGAAGTGAGAGTAAGATATTCAAATGCTGAGGCAGGAGAACCTATTTGTTGGCACCATTGAGACAATGTTGGTAAAATCATTTAAATGAATAGTGGAGCAGAGGAAAGAAGTCAAAGCTAATTCAATAATGTAATCAACTGTTATGATAAACAATAGAATGAAAGGTTATCCTTCTTTCCTACATGTTGGAGTCATTCATCTCAACAAAACCACAAAGTTCTTCTTTTCCATTCTTGCGAGAAATTAATCAGTGACTGAAAATACAAACGCTGACATCGGCGTTTCACAAGCATTTGCTCAGGTTCACGTTTGTCTATTTGTTGCATTCATATCACCTCTATGTGTCACCTTTGGTGGTAACATTTACAAATAAAACTTGCGCCTTCTTGCAAAAAGAACAACGGGAAGGTAACAAGCAAAAGCAACAAATATATTTTTTTAAATATTTTAAAGAATATTGTTAACAAATATTTAAAATATATATTTAAACAAATATTGTAAAAAATATTGTAATAAATATTTAAACAAATATTTTAAATATATATATATTTTGCGAAGACGTTCATTCCCTTCAGTTTTTGGGTTAATCTACTCTTTAAAAACACTGAGCTTCATTCACTTTATGCCCATTTCGTGTGACTCCAGTTTGAGTGCGAGGACGACGTCGTCGTGCCGTTCCCGTCGTGTCACGCCTGCATATTCATATTTTGCGGAAGCTGCGGCCTGTATGAATGCATAAGATGAGAAACAGAAGGGTCTTGTATGTTGTCGAAATGCGCGCTAGAGCAAGCGTGAGGTTTAAAGTTTCATGAGAAAGCGCTCGGGTCTAAATCGCATCGCTTGAATATTGGATCAGACGAGCAAAAGAAGCAAAAAAAAAAAAAACTGAACAATCGCAATGTGTCAAAATCAACAAGCTCATCCCATAAACGTAATCACTTGGTGAGGGCTCTTTTCGGGCACCGGTAAACAGTCTACCACTTATTTCAGCAGGCTCACTGCGTCCTCAGAGTCAGTCATTTGAACATGATGCACATCCACAGCTCTCTGCTGCCAACATTGCTCCGTCATGCGAAGCGGTGCCAACTTTTACAAAGTATTCAAAAAAAATAAATAATAATAATCTGTCTGTGTGTACCGACAGATTCAGGAGCCTCAAACCTGTGGGGTTGAGTTATGTAAAGACCTTTTTCTTTAGAGGGCTTTTTAAAAAGGTAACAAAATCCAACAAAACTACAATACAACGAGCGGACGTCACCTTGTGCCCTTTAGCTTTCAAAATATCATTTGTGACTAAGCATTTTGCACGTGTATTTTGGAGGCCGCTGCTTTCGGTTGGATGAGGAGTCGAATTATCTTTTCTTTTTTTTCTTTTTTTTATAAAAAAACAAGGTCCGTAATGTGTTTGAGCCCAGTGGCCACATTTAAAGTGCTGCTTACGCTACTTGTATCTCAATGGGACCTTCCTGGGCTAAATAAATGAAAAGAAAATAAACTGTGTGGCAGGATGTAGCAGTTTTATTATGTACCAATAAGCCACCGGCACCACCTCCTCTTTGCTCGTCTCCTCGTCTCCTGTGCACCTTCTCGTATGTGAACAGAGCTCTGAGGGTTCACTGAAGATCACATCTGAAAGAGGAGCCGCTGGTGCATACGCTATCGGCATGGCATTTTTTTAAAAAAAGAGAAAATTGCGTGTTCAAAAAAGACGAGGTTGACAAGGAGGGGGGGGTGGGGTCTACCGCGCGCCAACAAAGTGCCTTGCGCCTCTGCCTGCTGCTGCTGCTGCCTGGTGTGGGGAGGGAGATGCAACCTGTCAGAAAGTGAGGGGGCTGGCTGAATGACTTCACATCACCCTTTCAGCTTCAGCAACTTCCCATTTATATTGTAATGCAAATCCACGGCCTGTCCCAGATGGTGCTTTTCCGGCATCGTGGGTGCATAGAAATATGATTATTTATCCCAAGCACTTCTAAAGTCTTTAATGCACCCTCCTCCGTCTGCTTTCTATCCCCTCCTTTTCCCACTGGCAACGGTTTTAAAAGTCTGTGCAGTCTGAATGCGTCGCTCCCTAATGGCAAGGAAGGGGAAAGAATAGACGGTAAATTTAGGGAGAATTTAACAAGGGAGTACCTAAGAGATTACCCTGAAAAAAAGCAGGGGAGAGACAAACCTAAGTGCATGAGTCAAGGAAAAAGGGATGGAAGAAGAAGAAGAAGAAAAATGCAGGTAGATAATTTTCTTGGCCGAGAGGCATAAGCAGTAATTCTCACGAAAAGTGCTTTTAATCACCTCTGCTGAGCAAAATATAGTTCACAAGCCCATATCGGCACTGAACATCATGTTCCAGAAGGCACTGAATTAATTCTCCCCCATCTCTGCTCTCAGCGAGGTACACGGACAACAGCTTTGAAATCAAATGTCTCACAACACGCTTGGAGATTTTCATACACGACTGGGGCGGCATTTTTCTGGAACCGAAGTACGACTCCAGATAATAATGGAAAGTCTTCAAGGAAAATCACGTTACACGTCGCCGATGAGTTGTGAAATAGGGCGCCCTTTGCAAATATTTCTGATCCTCCCCAAAAAAATCACGTCACGAGTCCATTTTCAGACGTGACAGCACTTCGTGGTCGTCGCTCTCGATGCGATCGTGTAAGCGGGGTTATGCACAGTCGCATAAACGGCAAAAAGCTGAAGGTTTGTGTGTGTGTGTGTGTGTGTGTGTGTGTGTGTGTGTGTGTGAAACAGGCACATCCCGAGGGCCGGGTACTATAAGTCGCTCCGTTATATTGTCAGCATTTCTTTACTTCCCCCGCCACCAATCTGGCCGCCCGACTCAGAAGCATTTAGGCTGCACATCACACTTCCTACACAGAGTAATTAAATCACATCAACTCACCTCATTATGCTATATGTTCTGACGAGCATCTGCACCTCAAACTTACGTTGCCATGACGAAGTTCGAGTAAGTCGCAGGAAAAGAAAATGTAAAGAGTCGCAGAATAATGAGGATTACTTACGGATGACGGCCAGCAGTAAAAAAAAAAAATGTTAAAAAGTATGCAGGTGGTGCAGCGGCGTCTTTTTTTTCCAAAATGAAATGTTTCAATTGAAGAAAAGGGGAAAAAGTTCTATATATTTTTGTCTTTACTGCTTCTTAGAGGGTCAGTTGACCTAAAGGATGCAACCCAAAGCTTCAGCCGGCGTCCGTATCGGTTCATGCCACAAACTTATCTGTCATCGCGTCCGCAGCATATATTAGGTTGGACAGAACTGCTTGTTGTTAGAAAGGTTCTACTCTGCTTTGTTTTCCACTGGCATTTATACTCCATTTATACTCCATTAATACTCCATTAATACTCCAACTACCAATGTGGTCACATTGAACCATGGCCTTCAATAAATATAATGATCAAATGTGTTTGTGTTTAAACCACGGCTTTAAAAAAATAAAAACTTTCATGACTCATAAAGGGCTGCACGGTGGTGTAGTGGCTAGCACTGTCACCTCACAGCAAGAGGGCCGTGGGTTCGATTCCCGGTCGGAGCGGTCCTTCTGTGTGGAGTTTGCATGTTCTCCCCGTGGCAGCGTGGGTTCTCTACGGGCTCTCCGGCTTCCTCCCACAGTCCAAAGACATGCTGCAGGTTAATTGATCTCTAAATGTCCCATAGGTGTGAATGTGAGAGTGAATGGTTGTATGTCCCTACATGTGCCCTCGATGGACTGGCGGCCTGTCCAGGGTGTCCCTGCCTTCGCCCTATGTCAGCTGGGATAGGCTCCAGCGCCCCCGCGACCCTAATGAGGATAAGCGGTATTGAAAATGGATGGATTGGATGGATGACTCATACATGTGCACATTTTAACGGTCACAAAGACATTAATAAAAAAATGTGTTTATCGGCCGGTCACCTGTCACGGCCGAAACCCGCACGCCCTGACGTGAAGGAGGAAGCAGATGCCTCAGTTCTGCATAGAAATGAATGGGACATGAATTTTAATCCTACTGGACCGCACTAATGCAAAAGTTAAGATATCCGTGCAGTGCATATTCGGATAATGTATCCATATTTGTTTCAAACCCCCTCTACTTTACCCAAATCCCCCCCCCCCCCCCCCCCCCCCCAAAAAAAAACACATTTTCTCACTGCAGATAGTTTTCGTTTAATGCACTGAGGCTTTCAGATGTTTGCTGCAAAAAAAAACTTCTGCTATGACCTCAATATGATGGAGGTGAACAGAATTTCATTTTTTTTTTTTGTTGCTTAAAGCATTAAAAAGAAAAAGAAAGAAAAAGAAAACACTTCAATTTTGGAGAAAAACCCAACTTTAAAAAAAAAAAAAAAAAAAAAAAAGCAACCTCCTGATTACTGAGGATCATCCAAAAAGACTTCACCATCGACAGTTCTCCTTGCGGCTATTTAAGCAGGAAAGTATCCCCAAAAGAAAACAGCTAAATCTATAAGAAGCGCTTTACCGGTGCTTTTTATAAATAAATATTATAAATAACCCATTATATTTAGGGGATTAAAGCAGTTCAATGTCTGCCATTCACCGAGTGGCGTACGGTACAGCCAACATTTTTCACTGCCGCAGAGATTTTCACAATTTCTGTACGTCTTGCATGCAGCTGGCTTTTTCTTTTTTTTAAACCAATAACAAAACAACACTTTATTTTTCTCAAGCTTTCCAAATAGAGGCAATCTAACTTTAAGCAAATGTAAAATGGCTTAATGGAGCCATCCCCTGTAATTGCTCCACTCAGTCAAGCGTTCATTAAGTGCCGGGGAGGTTGGCTGCTCTGTAGCCTTTTGTACAACAACTTTCACTTCACTTTCAGATTCTTTACATCACAACGTTTATAAAAAAAAAACCTCTTCGGAGGGGGCGCCTAGTCTTTCCTTTTCGCTCACTGGTTCCACTTCCTCAGCTCGGATGGTGAAGAGCAGCTTTTCGGGGGTTTCATTGACACTTGGTGGAGCTGCTATCACGGAGCGATCCAAACGGGGTCCAGATGCACTGCAATGTGTCCCAGAGTTCCCAAAGAGAGAACAAAAGGAAAAAGGGAACCGACGGTCACGAATGGCTTCCACTCGACAGGAAGTGGCCAAAAAGCACAAGCAATTAAATCCATTTTTCTCCACGTATAGCCGACCCCAATACAGATTGCAGAATTAAACACTGGACATCTCCAGCATGGAATTGCAAGTTTCCCAATTAGGCCTTTTTTGTTGTTGTTGTTTTTTTGGGGTGTTTTTGGGGGGGGGAAACAAACAGCGTTCGTTATTCAACGATCCGAACCGTCGAGCGATTGTAATTTTTTTTTCTCCTTTTTGTGCGGCCTGTTGTTGTCCATTCCACATCACTCTCCAAACAGTTTACCTGCCCACACAAAGAGCAATAGTTGGCCGTGAGCCTGGATGGTCCCCATAGTTTCCTGTTGCTCACCATCTGCGCTCAAGGCAAAAAACCTTGCTACGGCCATTACGGCGAAGGGCCAATGAAAGAGATGAGCCTGGGAGGTGAACGGGAGGTTAATGCAGCGGCTACTCCGCACTGCACATTTTAGAGAGGAAGACAGACGGGGAAAATTAAGTTTGCGAAAATAAGGACAACGGCCGTGGAGCGTGTGGTCGGAGGCGATTGACCCGGTCGCTGAGCACACCCCACCCCCCACCCCCTTAGTTACCGTTGCTATGCGCGTGAAGCTTTTCCGCTCCGACGCAGAAAGAGTCGATTATACGACTATAAAATGTCTGGAGGAGGCAGACATCAGCATCCTCACCGAAGAAGGCATAAGAGGAGCATTGGGGTAGATCCCTTGTACTACATCTAGTATTATCAATAAAAGATCATGGAGATGTCATTCATTCGAACACTTGGGAGGTTGCAAAGCTTAACGTTGAATATCCTTCTTGGACAAGCAACACCGTTGTAAGATTGGATTTTTTAATAACGTAACGTTATCCAACCAGTTTGGGTGAGATCTCTGGAGTCAAAACTTGAGTGAAACTGTAACTACGTGATGCAGTTGGTTTACCTTTTATAAATAGTATTGTTCCGTCTAGTTACCCAAAGACACCCGGTTTAATCCGTACTTTACACTTTTGTCGTCGTGTATTTTGGTCGTGGAAGCTTGATCTATAAAGGACAATCCTCACCGAACTCTTTCAATGCTGAATATCTGATTTTACTCCAACCCTGTGAGACGTGTAAAAGGCCTACTTACGGTTTCTAAGCTATGATTGCACAATTGCAGTTCAGGTTGACCAATCAATGGGTCGAATTACTAGGAAAAAAAGGTCAATTCTGCCATAACACCAGGAAATGGGTAGAATCATTGGACGCGATCAATGGCAACAGATTGAGACTCGGGCCCGAAAATGACGTCGATCAACTAAATAAAGATACCGAGCCAACGTAATAATCCCCAAAAACGCAACAAAACAAACCTTAATCCATAGCAGGGTGACGCCTGCAGCTTTTGACCACATGTTTTCTATATTTTTCAGGAGGTTTGATCAGACGGAGCACACACACACACACACAGAAAGAACTTCGTGGTGCAGCATCACCATCTAAAGGCCGGGGACGCAACGGCACTCTCTCTCCGGGAGCCCCCGTGACAACAGCTGCCTCTTGCACAGTGCCTGTTCGCCCCCTGTAGACGCACACCGGGCCTTTACGAAACACCGCTTTCAGAATCAATCACTCACACACACCGCAGGTCACAGAACAGTTCATTACCGTTCAATTACCAGCGAATGTTCAAATAGTGAGCCAAGACAAGTAGCACGTTTTATAATGACACTATTAAAAGATGAACAAGAGATGAGTGCAAAACAAATAAATGAAAGCGGATCATGATGAGCTGAAGCGGATTGAGCTGGCTTCCTATTGTATTGATCTACTGTACTCCACTGCCATGCCATTTATCTCACTGAGATCCATAACAGCAGTATGATCTCTGCTAATGCCATTTCAGCAGCACGATAGATTAAAACTAAAGAATACATGCACACAAACTGCATCGCCGTCGACTGCGATGCACCCGGAGAGGTTAAAGTCTCTGCTGCAGCTAATTAGGTCACACTCGACACACCTTTTTTCCCTTCTTGCTCCCCGGCAATTATTCTAGCAGATAACACTCCTCGGTAAAATAGAAAGTTTACTCCTTCCAGATTTGGGATTTAATATTTCTTTTTTTACCCTCCATTTTCAGCAACCTCCCCGAGTGGAAAACCCCGGCACTTTGCTTTTAGTTTCATCAGAACAAAACAAAACACTTCCTGAAGTGAACGATTTCCCATTGCCCCGGTAGGTAATTAGGTAACATCCAATGCACGTGTTCCACAACGTTTAGCACTCTTGGAGTGATTTTACACCCAAAAAAAAACACATTTTTAATGAGATTTGTCATTGTTTTTGGAGCAACATTTAGCATGTTCTCGTTTTTTTTGACGTTCAAACGCGCTCTCCGGGTGGCAGTGGATTATTATTAATATACTGTGCATCATTTTTGCCCAAACTTCATCCCTTGTGTAGACATCTCTGTGGACAGTCCCAATAAAAGCTGCCGACGGTGAGGCATGGCTGCTTTGGGAATTAGGTGTACTAATCCTTTAACAAATACCAACAAGATGATTAATTATCTATCCATCCATCCATTATCTTTAACCGTTCATCACAGAGCTTGACGTGTAAATAAACCATTCACGCTCACATCCACACGTACCCACAATTTAGAGCCATCGAGTAACCAAAGGATGAATTTAAATACAACGTGCCACTGTGTACGTAATGAGGAAAGCTTGAAACTGTGGTACAAGGTGACAAGTTCCTTTTATAATAGGAATAGTATTATTTACGATAAAACGTTATCATTTGATCATCGTTTCATACTCGGCTCATCTTTTAAGACGGACTTATGAATCAACACTGACAAATTTTTTTTTATCTCCTTTGCTTCGCAGCGGGAAAAAGCTCTCAGAAAGTGGAAGTTTCGATGGAGCTAAATTATGGCTCCAAACATTAAAATGAGCGTCGTATTCCTCCGACAGTCGCCATTAGCTGCTATCGTTGTGGTGGAGAGGGAGGATGACAGATCAGGCTCGTGATAACCCTGTCATCAGCGCGATTAATGCAGTCATTATGCAAAAATGAAATTATAATGGCTTTTATTTGTCATGGCAGAAATAACTCAAACGGGGGTTTATTTGTCAGAAGCTCACTCATTAAGATATTTTGCATCAAAGAGTTAAATGCGTGCGTATTAAAAACAATCACATTTTAGAAGAACTGCAACGAGCGACACGACTGCATTGCGAGGTTTGAAAGCCATGAATCAAGCAGGGGGACAATGAAAGTGTCAAAATGTTGAATTATTTCAGAGAACAGTGCACGTTTGATCGCGGCTTTGAATCGTCCATGAAAGCACATTTTCCTTCTTCAAACGCTCCCCGCCGAGCGCGGCCTCGCAGCGAGAGAAATGAGACAGAAAGAGCGACGCGAGAGAAAGTTGGCTGGCCGAGCGACTTTTTTTCTCTCTCGCAGCACCCGGCCAAGATGGCCATATTGTGTCTCCTAAACAAATCGAACAGGTTGGCACGGCGACGGGCCGGGGCCTCCCCGCGGCGCTCAGAGTCACCGAGTCGGCACGACTGAGCTCCTCCGCTCCCCAGGTCACCGCATGCAGCGGCCAGCAGGGGGGTGGGTGGGTGGGGGGGGGGGAGACTCGGACGTGTTTACTCGACTACTGTTTGGCGAATATTCCAGCTAAGGCCTTATTTTAATCCTTTAAAGAGTTGGATGTTTATCCCCGGGGTCGAGGGTTTCACTGACGCATCAGAAATACCTCGCCATGCGTCATCTTGTGTTTTTTTACAACCTGAAAAGACACAATATGGTGAAGCTTATAGTACAAGTACACCAAATAAGAATATGTTAAGCTACCAAGACAGTTACACTTAACTTTCATTACCTGAAATCACATTGTAAGCTATAGCTACGCCCTAAAGCATACACTGCTTTATCGTCTATTTACCCAAAATGGGACCATAATTTACTAAATGAACATCATGTTGTGTTGAAGAAGACGTGAAACTAGCGAAAGAGACCATAAACTCATGTGTACAATATTTACTACGGTAATAAATTGAAGTAGGATCATTTTCTAATAGACATCTGTACAATCAGACGTTTTGCAACCAGAGGAGTCTCCCCCTACTGGCCATTAGAGAGAATGCAGGTTTCAGGCATTGGCTTCACGTCTCTGTACTGGAGGTTGCCACCGGAGTACAACACCGGTACCTTTTTGAGCTCAAGTTGAATCGGCAGCTGTCTGACAGCTTGTGAACATCACAAACTTCTTACATTTGGTATCTATATGATATGACTGCTGTGTTGGATGGTATTATTGTGCTGGATACTTTCTAAAGAAGCTCACACTGTCAAAAACATGTCATATATACACGTATATAGGGCTGCTCTCTCTGGGAAAATGAAGACAGCGCTGTAAAAGAAACGTCTTTGTGCGGCACACACACACACACACACCTACACAAAGCGCATGTACACACCACATACGAACTCACACAGACATGAAAGCCTCAGTTGCCCACGTCCATTATAGCGACTTCCCAACGACAGCTCTTTACAGGCAAATAAAGGGTATTATTGTAAGAGCTGTAAAAACACCTCCCGTTATGTGTGTCAGACAGTCAAACTCTGAGGGAGAAAAAAAAAAAAAAAAGATGCAAGATGTCCAATGTGAGATTAAAACAAAGCACAAAAAGAATCGATAAAAAGGGAAAGATGGAAGGTGGAAAAGGGAGGAAGATTAGCCACAAACTGCTGTGTACTTACTGGGATGCAGACAGGCTAATTGCTCCGAGACCAACATGAGGCACTGAAAATGGGAGCGTCAGCAGCTCTGATCGATTGTTAGAAGTCGTGCGCTCGTGTGTGTGCGCGTGTGCGCGCGTGTGTGTGTGTGTGTGCGCGTGTGTGTGTGTGTGTGTGTGTGGCCTACAGGGATGATTAAACTGATCAGATGACCAGCAGATATTCGCAGTGGAAGACGTATTATGATCCTCTGTGAGGCTAAAAGTAGACCAGGGATGGATAGAGCGCTACATTATTTAACAAGAGCACAAGAACTGTTATTTTAAATACATTTAACTCGAGTGTAAAAGTAATTGTGAAAAGACGTACTTAGATGAAAGTCAAACGGAGGTCATTCACAATATCGCAGCCTTACATTTATAAAAAAAAAAGGGTAATAGAGGGGTGGAGGGAGGACAGGAGAAAAGAAATGTATGATGATGATGATGTTATATGATAGATCTATTAAATGAAATGACCCATTCAGGCTGCAAACAAGGTGTATTAACGTGTCAACGCTACACGTCACACACCGCAGAGCCCTAAAGTCCAAACAAACCATATATTCCTGTTTTATAGACGGCACTTTGCAGCCTGTGCACACAACCGATTATTATTATTCCTCCGTGTATCCTTACAAGAAGACACCAGAAATGAGATACAGCGCACAATTAAGCAAAAATTGCCCGATTGTTAAATAGGAAATATGGACAGCGCGGCGGGTGCAACGACGAGCATTATTCAGCCACATGTATTAAATTACCTGACAATTCTTATTGACTCAAAAACAGTATAAAATACATCACCGAAGCAGAGAAGACATGGATAAACAATATCAGCTCCACAGCAGCAGCAACGCACGAATTACAGCGAAAGAAAAGGAAAAGAAGAGCTGCACAGTTTTAGCACAAAGTGTAGTGCGCGCACGCACACACACACACACACACACACACACACACACACAGTGACGTGTAACGTTACTCACCTGTCTTAATGTCATTCTGCTCTGGTGCACCACAAAGTTTTCCTCAATCGGTTCAACTCCTCCGCTCGTTCATCCTCAAGAGCACAATAAACCCTTAATTTTAACTAAAAAAAGGTGATCTTTTCCATAACCTAAGGAAGTAAGGTTGTTTCCTAAACGTGCAGATACACCTGGAAGAAAGCCTCTCCCACGTGCCCTTCATTTATGTTCCCAGTGCATCATGGGAGCATGGAGGAATTATACAAACTAGCTAGCTAACTAGCCAGGAGTAAGCTTAATTAGTCAAATTTGACAATTTAATATTTCATCACACACACAGACTTCTTCATTGTTCATCGCTATTGCCGGAGAATCCACCAATCACAGCACAGTACTTCCAGCCAATCACACGGATGTAAGAAGAGAACTGGATACGGGGTCGGAGGCGACGACTCGGTTTTTTTCTATGAAAGTTGCTCACCTGGATGCTCATCAAAGGGCGCTTTAAAACCCGCCTTCCAGCCCTCGATCTCGGCCTCATTCATAAATACTCGGGACATAATGATTTAAATGAGGGATATTCAAGGGTTTGTATTGGGAAGTTGACCTAAAAAGATCTCTTCCATTCAAGTTCATGAAAATGTTGCGCTAAGCGTTCAGGTTTACTTAGCTCCACCCCTCACTTCTGGTTGCAAAATAAAACCAAGATGGCGACAGGACAACATGTAGAACACATGGCTTCAAAACTGCTCAAACCAATACATCAGGTTCTTACAGTCTGCGGGGGAAACAGTAGCGGCTTTACGACTTACAAATAGATGTTGTGGAATAAAAAGTACAAAGAACACCCCTGAAATGGACAAGTAATGAAGTGGAAGTGTAAAGTAGTTTATGCTTAAAATGGAAATACTCAAGTAAGGTATTGCAGTACTACTTTGTTACTTTCCTTCGCCTGTGATGTGAAGATTATGTGCCAGCGCTTATATATATCGCTGATTATATCAGTTGAATTGATTATATGTCGATGGGAAGCAAAAGAAAATGTACGGCGTCAGTGTCATTTGTTAACCACGGTGCAGAAGGCAAAAAGAAAAGCATCATTTACGCTGACACAATGAACAATGAGTATTGGCTATGAAAGATTCCACTTGTCATCCTCGGCCACCTAATTCCATTTCACACACAGATCAGTTGTATCGGTGGCAGCTCGTCCTCGTTTAAAACCATTAACGACTTTCCTGGAGAGAATTCAGCAGACTGGATGTGATTATTCTGTCCTCTTTTGTGTGCGTGTGTGTGTGTGTGTGTGTCCAATGTGTCCAGTTTGAAGTAAGTGTTTAATTATTGTGCTGTTTGAGCACACTCAGTCAACATTTGTACTGAAATGAACAATGAAAGATGTTGCATATAAGAAAAATCTCACATTGATATCGGCCCTTTCTTTGGTATCTGTTCACAGAGATCCTAATTGTTATTCATCATCGTTTTTAGTTGTGGGGGAGAGGGGGGGGGGGCAAAAGAGCTACAGCTGGGCAAACATAGGAGGCACATTGTGCAGCCATTTAGTGCGCCACTGCCTCCTAGTGGTGACTGCAAGTGCTGCATGGCTCGTGCATCTTCCTTCAACCACCAACTCAGTTTTTGGTTCTAGCGACTCTGTCTAGTGTGTGTGTGTGTGTGTGTGTGTGTGTTCATTGCTTTCAAAGCAGAACATTTAGGTCGTTGCCTGTGCTCAAACTTCTGGGAATTACACCTAAAGAGCAATTTAGGAGTTAAAAAGTTCTTAGCTGAGTCACATTACATCTCTCTCTCTCTCTCTCTCTCTCTCTCTCTCTCTCTCTCTCTCTCTCTCTCTCTCTCTCTCTCTCTCTCTCTCTCTCGCTCTCTCTCTCTCTCTCTCTCTTGTAATAAGCAAAGTCAGGAAAGTGCAACTTTGTAGAAATAGCCCCATGTTAAAAGAAACTACTGCAAAGGGGCGGCATCTTGGAGGGTGTGATATGGTAAAGTCCCCTCTGGGGTGTATTTTATTGAATAATCTGCATAGTTCATGTTTTTTTTTAAGGCGTAACAATCCCTTAATGGGACTTTCATTTTTCAATTAAGGTCAGGGCTTCATCCCAGAGCTGTGTTTATAGATAAATAGATAATATTCTACTTTTTTCAGTGCATATTTCATATCAGTGCGATAAAGAAATCCGACATGAGTTTATTGATTTAGTCTTCAGGCTTTTGATGCATGCTTTCTGTACTAAATGGAACAGACACTTTGAAATTGACCCATTATCTTCGCCACACAAGATGTATTTTGTCACAGGTTTATATGGGGGGAACAAAATAAACACTATTACAGACTTAAAGTGACACCCGCTGCATGTGAAGTACTATTCATTCACTTTTTACAGGTAAAAAGTAACACCAAGGGATGTAAGGAGGCTCTGTGCTACTTCCCAGCAGACTACATTTTTATATTTCAGAATTAATTTCCAGTAGCTCTCAGAGGAGTATAATTATCTCTCCACAGAGTACTAGCGCCAGCTCCCGTTTTGATGAGTCTCCATTTGATGATCCCTTTCCACATCATTCATTTTAGCTAGGAGATGTAGCACTTTACTTTGATCCATGTCCCTGGGGCACAAAAAAAAGAAAAGAAATCCCTCACAAAAAAAAAAAAAACTAAAAATTGTTTGGGCAGATAATGAAATGGCTGCATAAGATGAAGGGGTTCTTCTGTCCCCCCGGGGGAGGGGGGGGGGGGGGGGGGGGGGGGGGGGGGGGTCCATGTTACGCTAATGTATTTGGGAAAAGAAAGATCAGCGCTCTGTTTCATCTGTCCACCAGCGTGGATTCAAGTCCACCTCTGGATACAACGGAGATGTGCTGCAATGATAATATCATCCTTTTTAGCCTCGAACCTCATCCATCCAAATGAGGCTCGGCCCTCCATACTACACTGTGCTGTTTAAGCCTATATATCTTATATCTTAAGCCTATCTTACACAAGTGTTGGCCATCTCTGCCGTGATCCATCAATGTAAACCTAATTGTGTGCTGGTTTCCAGCCAATAATTTCTTCGTACACCACTCAGGCAGTTCGCTTGATAACACGGTTCCCGGAAAAAAATGAATATTTGAATCGATGTGTATTTAGTACGAAACGACGTCGCGTAATTTGTATTAGAAATGATAGCTACACATTTTGATTTGACAGGTATTGATTATCTAATGAGATTATGGCAACCAAAGCTAATAGGGAAAAGGATCTGGGGATAATGTAAGCATTAAAGTACGGCGGTGCGCCCAGAGGAATCCTCCAAAAACATCTGTATTCTCCATTAACTCTCTTATTTTCACACGGTGATGCATGGTAGTTAAGAGTCCTTGACCTCTGATATGATGATGTTTCATTTTTTTTTTTTTTAAATGAAGATTTCTTTCTCTACTAGGGCTGGTCAGCTCAATACCTAAAGTATCAATACTGAGCCTTGTTTCGTGGCATCGATAGGAGAGTTGCTCGGATCAATACCGAAGACGTGGATCGGGCTCATGTTAGATCACGCTCTGGGCATGTGAACTCTCTCAGTGCAGCCTCCTCCGAACTTTGTTCTGAGAGTTCACACAGGAAACATTTGTTATTCACCCTTTCAAATATAAATATACGCACACAATGAAGGAATCAACAGACCGACGTCAAACAGAACTGCTTAATGTGTTCAGAAATAGGCCGTAAAGATGCAGGATCCGTATTGATATTGAACCAGATTTTGTGGTATCACCCATAGCAACCTGCTGCTCTGGTTTTTCATAACCATCACAGCCATAAGGGGTGCTGGATGTTACACAGCTAATTAAAAACCCCTTGAGACAAATGTGTGGTTTTGTTTGGATGTATACAAATTATTTACTAGACTTTGCTTCTTCCTCATGTGTGAACTACTTTAGTATTGACCTGGACTAGAGATCAACAGGACTGACACCTCGAGGTCCCAGGACCCTTAATTCCAACAACTCAATGTGTATCCAAAAGAGGCAAAAACACAGTTTCCATGAACATAATAAAATAGCATGGTAACTGTGTCTGAATGAAAATGAAATAACACTTTTTGCAGATGAACACGGGGATGCCGTGTGGACAAATGCTGCCCTCTAGTGGCGAAATGTTTTACACGTGAATCTTTGTGACTTTCCTTTCCTCAAAGGAGAGTTGTCACCTGTAGAGGGCCCCCTTGTCAAGGTTATTGTATCTTTTTTTTAAATCTCTTCATTTTTTTTAAATCAAACAGAACATATTGTCCATTTTGAAAAGTGGACAAACACTTTTAAAAAAAATACTTGTTGCACACGACGGTTCAGAATCAGAGTCACGAAGATGTGACAATGCGAGGAACAAAAAGGAGACGTTTGTCTATCCACGCAACCAGAGCAGATGGCGTTTTCATAAACCAATCACCATTGCAGTATTCTATTGCCCAATCAGTTTCACATTTATATGTAAAGTAGCTCACTATTCCAGCAGATCAACAGATGGCTGCCGATGTATGCCCGGGGACACTTATGTAAAGTCTTTCGTGATTTGTGTTCCTCATTTCAAACCCCCCCCCCCCAAAAAAAAGGCAATGTGCAGACGTTAAGACAGATGATGTGATTTCCATCTTGTGACAGGAGGAAAAGGTGTGAGGTTCACTGACTGGAAATATTGGGTGCAGCGCTCGAAGAAGGTAGCCGCTTTCTTTTTTGTTGTTGTTGTTTATGGCCATTTTATTATTAATTTCACATAAAAACAGAGAGGACTACTTGGGAGATTCAGAAGAGGTAAAAACAACAAAGTCCTGCATTGAAACGGTCACTTAAGCAAAGGTACATATGTGTTATTAACACCACAACGCACTCAAAGCTAAGGTTTGTAATCTTGAAAAACCAGCAAGAGTAAGAAAGACTTAAAATATTCCAAACTAAAAAAAAAAAAAAAGTCCAATAAAAATCAGCTAGCAGCACTAGCTCTAAAAGTCAGGGTGTCAAATACAGATTCTTTTTCACGCCCCCCTGACGCACATGGCGCCCTTTGGCACGTCTGAATGAGTCACACCGGGTTGCAATGTAAGCTGTATATAAAGTACATTATATAAGTATAAGTATAAGATTCACCTCAGAATTGTTAGGAAGTAGAAGTTCAAAAAGGGAAGTAGAAGTTTAAAGAACACATTAAATATATCTACTTTTGTAAGGTACAAGTATCTCAAAAGAACAATACTTGAGTAAATATAACTATTTACATATACTGCTATGTTAAAATGAGCTGAAGCTTTGGTTGAAATAAACCATAATTTAGTGTGCGGAAGGTCTTAACTATGTATTAAAGTATGGAAACAACAGCTTCCTGTGACCTAGATGTCTAAAAACATTCACTTTTCAACCATATTTTGATCATTTCAACCTCCACATCTCAAAACATTCTCTTGACGTGCAAATCATATAAATGCTTCCTGTGTTTATCTTCAACTGTGATTCAGTAAATAAATATATTACCATCACAAAGAAGAGCATAACTCTCCACATATTTCCCTCCCGTGCCCCCGTTCCTGTTCAAATAAAAGAGAGAAGGACAAATACAAAACAACAAAAGTGGATTGTTCAATCATTCAGCAAAACTTTGATTAAAATAAAACGCCTCAGCCATATAATGGTCCTTTCCCTCGGTTTAATAAAACAATACTGAAAGAGACTCACATCGAATCTGAATGCAAACCATGTCTACATGGAAATAACACCTCCCCGGCTGGAAAGTGACCATTTTTTTTGGAAGTTTATTTGTAACCTGCTACATATCTGTTGTGTGCTACATCCATTACATTAGAATCAGCCATGTGACAATAATTATATTCTTTATATAACAATAATGCTGAACAATGCACAGAAAAGTTATTCCAACTCCCCCATTATAAGTAATACAATGATTTTTATTAAATTCACTGAGCTAAGAAGCCACACATCTCATGTGCTTGAAAGTTAGTTACGGCTTTTCTTTTAATATATATATATATAAAAGTAAGCTGACATCTTCTAGCTATGGCATGAATAGTGTTGGATTGTGTCGGAAGCAGGAGCAGAGAGTCCCCTGAGGATCATTCACGTATACCTTCACTGAACAGTTAAACAGTCATTAATAAGGACTATATCCAACATACTTTTAAAAAGCCAGAGTGTTTACATCTGTGCAAAGCACTGGTGCCTCCACGTTGTGTGCTTTACATTCTTTTTAGCATGCACGTTCGCTTTCATGCCAGGAACACAAACATAAATAAAGTCGCGGTAAAAGAGGAGAAGAAATATCATCCTTGCGTAAACAAATAAATAATTGACCACTCATTCATTTACCAGAATGAGCGTCTTCTGACATGCACACGGTGTGTAACACAAAATACACTCCCTCCCTCTGGTGCTCTTCACACCGACTTTCTCCTTGAACGAGGGAACTCCCGGAAGCTACGCCCCGGAGAAAACTTGCTTCCTGGGGAAGAGAGTCCGGTGTTGTCCCTGGAGCCCGGCGAGCAGCCCTGGATCTTATAGGACACCGAGTTGTAGTAAACAGAATTGATGTGGCAGCCGCGGTGCTCACCGTGGGACATGAGAGGACTGTCGCACATCCCCAAACGGTAGCACACACAGGAGCAGAGGGAGCTGAGGCTCGACTGCGGCCTGCGTCTGCCAGCCTTGATCTGAAAATGCAGCCTGTGTCTGGAGGGGCTTCGTTGCCTCTCCGGGTCCTCCGCCGGGGAAGCGATAAGGTTGGTGCAGCTGGTTCCTTCCTCCATGGGAAGGAAGAGCGTGCTGTGGCTGCGACTGCGGTTCCTCTCTCTGCGGAGGCCTCTGCTCTGTTCCCCGACGACACGGAGACCCGCAGGTCCAGCTAAAAAACCCCTGTCCCTCTTCAGCGACGCCCTCTCTTGAGCGTCCCTCCGCTCATCCTCGGTGTTCATGGTGAGGAAGCGAAGCACCACCAAGTTCAGGAAGGCCCCGATGACCGTCAGCCCCACCAGGATGTACATGAAGCTGAACGCCACGTAGGGCGTTTTCTCCTGGAGGTCCTCCTTCTTCTGCAGGGCCACAAAGTCCCCGAAGCCAATAGTGGTGAGTGTGATGAAGCAGTAGTAGTAAGCGTGGAAGAAGCTCCATCCCTCAAAGTGGGAGAAGGCTGCAGCCCCGACACACAGTGTTCCAATGCAGGACAGGAAGCCCACCAGGACCATGTTCTCCATGGACACCTCGGTGCGTCGACAGCCCAGGCACTGCTTCACCTTATGCAGGAGATAGCGGACAAAGGTGTTCATCCTCTCTCCCAGGCTCTGGAACATGACCAAAGTGAGAGGAATTCCCAGCACGGCGTAGAACATGCAGAAGACCTTTCCGGCATCTGTGCCTGGCGCCGCGTGACCATAACCTTAATGCAGAGGGGTGAAAATGAGAAGGCGCATAATACTATGTGCACAACACTTGGATGCCGGAGCATATTTCTTTAATTTGGATTTAGTCTGCAAAGCAAGCTTGACATGTTGCATTAATGTAGAGGGATGTAAATGGCAACAGAGTCAAACATGACCCCTCGTGTCTAAAGATAGCAGCATGACATCAACTTACCAATGGTGGTGATGACCGTGATGGCAAAGTAAAAAGAGCCGGCGAATTTCCATTGTCTCCCGGCGCGATGCGGCTCGGCTTGCAGGACCACTCGTTCTATTTCCCGGTAGTCGTGCTCGGAGAAGCGGTACTTCTTCTTCATCTCGTTGCGCTTCAGCTCCAAGATGCGCCTGCGGGAGCTCTCCGTCTCGGACTCCAGCGCGTCAAACACCGCGGCGCCGACCAGCAGGTAGGAGAACATGCAGAGGATGAGCGACAGGGTCCGGACGTTTTGCTTCTTCATCCTCGGCGTCGGCGTGAAAAAGTCGGCAGCAGAGAGATACAGAGGCGCGCTGGTTACAGGTGGTGCTGTGTCCCCCCCCCCCCCCCCCCCCCCCCCCACACACACCCCCCTCCCCTCCACCCCCTTCAGCGCGGTCTCCACATTGGTGTCGCTGCCCGTTGCGTGAGTCAGGAAAAATCAAAACCAGGTTCAGATGTCTTGTTTGCGCCGTGCGCATTGAGAGCGATCGACGCTCTCAACGCAGTCACCCGCAAGTGGCCTCCGCGTGCCTCTTCGCATGCGCAAACCAGTCCACAATATTTAAACAAATAATTAAAAAAAGATGTGTGAAATGTATGAATAAGCGTTTGCAGCAAAGCTCGCTCTTCTCCCAGCTGTGTGCAACAAGTGAAGTCCCGACTCAACCCAGTAGATACCAATCTCACGTGAGGAGGGGGGTTCAGCACCACGGACAGCGACCAGCCGCGTGGCACGTTTGAACTGGCCTTCAAACTGCGCATCTAAACGGGAGACCGCTGAGAAACACCTCAAATGTGTAAGTTCTCGGGTATGAAGAGAGATAAACTAATGCCCCCGTGACGTGATGAAAACTAAATAAACTTGCTTTGTTAGTGTTTATTTGCACCACCAACAAACATAAATGGATAAAAGGATTGTGTCCTTTTACAGCCTCACAATGATAACATAATAATGATAATAATAAAGTTATTATCAAATGGAAAATCAAGACAAAATCAAGGAGTGGGGATTTTGTATGAAATCTAAAGAATAAAAAGGAAAAAACACAAATAAAAGAAGATGTATACATATTTAAATATACATACACGTGCATAAGACAATATTTTTAATTTAAAAAAGTTTGCTATAGGCATTTACTGTTTTTTCTTGAATCGTGATTTCAATGTTGATCATTTTGAAAACATGTCAATGACTCAAGGACTTCATGTTCATGGATAACCTGTGGGTGTGCGTGCGTGCGTGTGTATCTGCATACTAGAACTGGTGCATGCTGGTATACAGTTGTTAAATAAACGAGTATGCTTATGGAAACCTATACTGTAGTTGATGCCGGTTGCCACGGTTACCTACCATGAAGCACCAACTTGAACTGTCAGTGAGGCCGGAGCCAATATGTTAAGTTTAATGATCCGGGCCCTTGTTCGGGGGAATAATTTTGCAACATCAACGGTCATCATTCAAGCTGGATTTATTTTTTAGTCAAACATGGAAGAAAAGAACAGAAACAATAAAACGTCAAATGAGCCTCCTCCTTTGTGCCACAGCAGGTATTGAAGCCACCAGCCGCGTGCTGCAGGTGCATTACCTTGTGTTCTTTTGTTCCTCTAAAACAGAGCAACCTGTTTTTGTGTTAAGTGGCTAAATCAGCGCGCTTGCATCCCTGTTGTGATTCAAACCAGCTCTCCGTAAAGCAATTACATCTCCGCTGATAAGAGAGGAACCCTGAAGCCCCCAACAGCCAGCCGTCAATCTGCACAGCGCGTCCTTTTCAAAAGCCCCAGGACCTGGGACAAAGTGAGGAGGCCCATCGATCCCCATCCGGCCTGGGCTTCAGGATAAGTATTTAGAGTCCAGGAGATGCTTCATTGATTTTGTTTGTCCTCTGCTCTCTCAATTACATTTCATTAGCACACACACATATTAACGTGTCATTTACGAGGAACAATGGAAACAGATGAAGTGGATTATGGAAATCCAAGTGTCCACTTTCTTGTTCAAAATGCCTCGTTTTTGTTTTTTTAAATGTCATATGTAAATTAATAAATTCTAGCACATGGATATCATTGCATTTACTCTATTGCAGTCTACTTTTGTTACAATATTAACATCTTTCTCAGGGTTGTTGATTGACAGCCGTTCCCTTTTTTAAAGCTACAGTACTACATTTTTCTTTTTTAGTTCCAACCAAAAACTATATTTAGCCGTTTCTAAGTGCTCATTACGTCTCATCTCGAAATGAATTACAATTTATTAACGAAAGGGAATGCCTGTCATTGTTCCTCCTGCTCTTTTGATTAGCGATCAGACTGTTGGAACAGCAGGAGTGTGAATATTTAGGAACTTTTTTTTTTTTTATTGCACTTTTAAGTTTTACAACCATCACAGAATAAATGTTTTAAAAAGCAATGCAGCGCTCGTATCTAATCGGGAAACTGGATTCATAAGATATGAATGTTTCAGAGAATGTTTACACAGCTGTCGTGTTAGAAGTATTTTAAACTTTTTAATGGTTTGGGCACCTGGGGGTCGGAGAACATAAATAGCCAACAAAGATTGGACAGTAACATTATTGAGAAAGAGCGAAAAGAACTGGGATGTGTGACGCAAGTGAAACAAAAACCCTAAATTGTATAAAATTGCATGATAACTTTGCAAAAATTGGTAAACACCACTCACACTGGGACCGGGTTCGTTATTGTTGTCTGGGCTGTGCACGTTGTGCCATTTATTGTATGCGTGTGGATTTATGACGCGTTTTAACCAACAAATCAAAGGCAAATTCCCACATTTGTCGACAATAAAGATATTTATTAATCCTATGAATCCTTTTCCTATTTTTTTTTACTCTCATGCCACATTAAAATGCTGTCAACAAAAAGCTTTTTATCTCTTGAAATCCAAACAGATTGGCTCAGTGGCTCTGGTGAGATGGTAATCATTCGGAGAAAAGAGGACCATTTCCTCACCGGCACATTTCTCCCATCATGCCAATTCTTTAGGGGGGGGGGGGGTGCTAATCTGGCAAAAAATCCTGGAGGAGGGTTTATAGAAATGAAGCTGTGAAAGCCAAACTTTTATAAATAAAAAAGGTGTTCTTTTGCAGGGAACAGAGGCTGAGCGTTGTCAAAGATAATTTGAAGGGACAATACATGAGTGCAAGACGAGGAAGCAGCTTGAAACAGAGAGGAGACCAACCTGTTGTCAGAGCAAGAGGACGAGGACCTGCAGACCTGGAGGCATGGACAGCGGTGAACTTTTAACTGCAGGAGCTTTAAGATGGACGATGATAACGACAGTGATGACGGACTGCATCATTTAGGACACGTATGATCATTTGAATTCGGATTGTCGGAGAGAATGGGATTATATGGTGAATCCTGGTCAGATACAAGGATGGGAATCATGTGAATTTTTGATGCTTCATTCTATAAAAATATATATATAATTACCATGGTATCTCTTTATGTGTTCTAATAAATATGTATTTTATTTTCTCAATAATATAATTGCAACCAAACCACGGTTACAGTTGCCCCACTCTGACTTCTGAACACATCAAATTAAATGTATGGCAGGTCATATAAATGTATTGTTTTCCACCTTATAGGAGTTCCAGTATGTTTACAGCGTGTGACGCTCCAGTGACTTTCTGTCTACATCGTTTGATTGCTTCAGAAAACTACTAAACTTGCTTAGGTTAAATAAACCAGTTGGAAACTGGTGGGCAGGATATCCCCAGGTGACCCTCGACTCCACCCACCAGGCCCTGCAGCAATAAGGAAGCAGGAATCTTAAAGTTACAAGGGGTAAGCTAAGTCTTAACATCACCAAGTCATTGTCAAATCTCCAAGAGACACAGCCAGACTGGGTTTACATAATTCTTATTATAATAATCCCTTTGTATATTAACAAATCTCTCCGTCTGTATCGAACTCTCTGAGAACAAGGCAACGGGGAATCCATTTTATAAAGCATGAGGCATTAACTAGGAACGGCTTAAACTGGATGCCTGCAGGGCCCGTCGGTTTCCACAGTAACTAAAAAGACCAAAAATAGAAACCCACACCAGCGACCATTCAACATTGAATCCCCCTGCGATAATAAACGGTTCTATTTATATCTTCTAATGGTGAAATACTTCCTGGTGATAAACGCATCAGTCCAATTAGTGTCAGAGGATGGACATCGCGGTCCAAATTACATGTTTACACCCCGGAGTCCTTTTTGTGCTGCTCGTCCTTAAAGAATGCAAACTGGAAAGGGAGAGAGAGAGAGAGAGAGAGAGAGAGAGAGAGAGATGATGAAATGTGTCTAGATGTTCTACATGTTATGCAACATTATACTTCTAATTCGTTACGTCTACATTTTTTATTACACAACATTTGTCTGACAGCAAAGTCTGTGATTTTTTTAATGTGATGTTTGTGGTAAACTTCAGGATTACGTTTTTTCCTCAATGGTTTGATAAAATTCTCTTACTTCTCACATGATTTTTAAAAAAGTATTGTATTGTCATCGTCACAAGGCTGAGAGGGCTGTCATGAAAAGTTAATTTCTTTTTAGATACGTGGTCCTAACGGGACTGCGACGCTACGATAGGATAATCTTATAGAATATGATGCATTTCTGTAGATTAAACTTCCCAACAGTATCTAAAGAAGTTGTAATTAGCACAGCTGTAGACATCTACAGTAGTAAAATGCAACATAGACAGTAATGCTGCAGTGAAGTGTATCCAAAAACATGCATAATAGTAAAACACCGACAGAGAAGATTTTACTGCACAGAGAGAATCCTGTTTTAGGTATATTGTTCTCCAATGTGAGGATTTGTCGCTTTACTGTGTAAAAGTAAATATAGTAAAACTACAAACTAGTGACATTATTTCATTGTCCTTCTCCCCCACTTCAAAAAACAAAGCACGAGTACTACAGCTGCAAGACTGTAAACACATCAAAAGAATGCATTGCGTGAATATAATACCCAATATAATATACCCAATGTCTCTCAGGATGTCATCTCCATGATGTCCTGTATACTGAAAGAAAATAGGAGGAAAAAAGAAGGAAAAAAAGCATTGTTTTTGTTACTTAAAATCACAGACATTTTCTATACCTATTCAACAGGTGTGAACTAAGTACTTGGTGCTGTCGCAAAGACTTGCAGTAGCTATTAGTGACATTAGGATCTTAAAACATGTTCTGTAATACGAGACAATACATGTGGCTGGCAAATGCAATGACACTGACTTACCATAGACTTCCAAATGAGACGCCCATCGTCTTCCTCAAGTGGGATGAACAAGAGGATGACAGCCCTTTTACGGTTGACGGCACTTGTCGCCTATGTACAAATATTACAGTTGTTGAAATATCCCTCAACACATCAATAATTACAAATAAAATGGCTAAACATGGTAGAATATTACCAACCGATGGTAACCTTTAACAAATACACTGACTTAATTATTTATATCCATAGGAATGTGATATATGCATAGAAAGCCCTGAGTAACTTGCACACATTTTCTTTGTTCAGTCATTATACTATATGTAGGATTTATTTATTTTTTCTTGCACACTAATCCAGTTTACAATGTTCCTACATCATCAAAGGGGGGGCTTGAGAGAAAAAGTTTGGGAACCACTGCAATACAGCAAGTGTGCTGCCTTCAGGTTCTGTCGGAAACTCTGATTATGTTGTATTAGAAAGCACACTAACAACTAATTAAGTGCTAAATGACACCGGCTGGCAGGGCGGGGCCTGTACACTAACCCAAAAAAAGGAATAAATTGTTTGCTGAAGTGTTGTTAAACGCTATTATATTTAAAAGCATATATACCCTTTTTTTTTTTTTTTTTTACTGTATTGTATTTACTGTAGCTAACTTGTGAGGCAGCAACTAAAAAAAAAAAACTACCGTTGTCGGATTATTTTTCTCTTAAACAGACAAAAGCCATGTTTTTAAAAAGGCGAACTTCGTTTCCGATTAAAAAGGGCAAACCACCGCCAAAAAACGCCATTTGTGCCCAAGTTATTGCGAAGTCCGGTAATTACTACTCGGCGTGTGAGCACCTGAACGCAGCACCGGCGCTGCAGACGCCAAACCGTGCTCCGCCGTCTGACGATGGTAGACTGTTAAAAGACGGATGGTCAGGGCCGTCCTCGTCTCACCCGAACAACATGCGAGTGTAACTCGATTCGTGTCCGTCAATAAAGCGCGTGCTCACGGGAGGGGGTGTGTGTGTGTGTCACACGTTCATTTAAAAAACAAAAAGAAGAAGAAGAAGAAAAAACCTTCGGCTACGTTTACGTTTTACATTTTTTTTTTTTATTATTATTATTATTTCCAAATCATGGAGTACGAATGCGTTTGTGAATACGACTCGACCTGGGACACGGAGAGTGATGGAGACGACCCGGCCGGAGAGAGCCAACCCTGTCGGTCATCTCTGGACAAAAACAAATCCGTCTGGAATCTAAACGTACGCGTTTTTTTTTTTAAATTTATTTTTAAATGTGTATTAATCGTTACACCGGGACAAAACCGCGACGTGCACGTGCTACGTGACCGCGAAAGGAATGCGTTGACTTTTAACTCCGGACGTCTTGCTCACCGGAAAGCTAACGATAGCTATGCTAGCTGGCCTAGCTCGCCTGTGGCGTTATGTCCGCTTTCTGTGTGGGGGGGGGTGGGGGGTTACAAGTCGCCGACGTGACGTCGACACATTTAAGTTACGCTGCTTACAGCGATTACTATTCACCGCGTGTAATTTATACTCTGAATGGATTTAAATTAAGTGTTAACCTTGTTGTTTTTCGTGAGTGGGTAATGGGTTAGCTTGGCCTGTCAACTCCCAACGTTACTGTACAGTGTGTGTGTGTGTGTGTCCGCTTCCTACTACGTTGCATGTTCGTGGTGTCGTTAGTGAGGATCACACTACTTGTAGTTATGTTTTATTTATTTTTACATTAGGCTGCATCGATGCTAAATAATGTCGGTTATCCACATCTCCAAAATGGTGTGACGTTGAGGTGGTGAATTTCACTTTCGCTTTTATTTGCAGCGGAATCACACGACCAGAAACATGAGGGCAGCAAAGGACATGCAGAACTACAGGAGAGGGTATCCGGTAAGTCATCTCCCCAAATGCATCGTGTCCAGCATAACAGAGAGAGAGGAGGTCAAATTATATATAAATATATGGTTTTCTTGTGTGTGTGTTGTTGTTTTTTTGACAGAATCTTACAGATGACGAGTGCTCGGAAGACAAAATGAACAATTTGCAGTTTTATCTAAATAAATTTCCCTCCTCTCCTGATGGTAACGCGTTTAAAATATTCTTACAAGATACTTTAAATTTTCTTAAATGTCCATCCACTGACATGATGCTTTCTTTATCCTCTGGTGCAGATATCTACATTGAATCATTTCTGAAGGAGTGGAAAAATGACTACAAGCGACTGGAGAGAGTCCACTCGTACATTCAGTGGTGCGTGTGTGCGTGTGTGTGTGCGTGTGTGTGTGTGTGTGTGTGTTCAGTCTGAGGTTAGAAAGCCAGTGTCGTCTTAATCTGGTGAGCTCACAGTCGGAGGCATGCAACACACTCTCAAAGTTAGTGAGGAACTTTTAACAGGTGATCCAACCTTTAAAAACCAATGCCTCGATATGACCTGCATAAATAAATGAGACCGTCAGCGGGAGGATTGGCTATTTTGATAGTTATTCTTAATGCTCGTCGGTGCCATTGGGTCAGCGTCTGTGCAAAATGAGGTGAACTCATGCAGGTTCACCAGAAACCTCTCAAGCTCAGACTTTTAACGGCCGGGCTGGGCTCGGCAAGCTGGGGGGAAGTGAGGCAACCAGAACCAGCACCGCGCATAGCGGACAGTCGGTTCTGCTGCAGTAAAATGAAAGGTTTTCTAAAGGAAATCTGGTGCTTCGGAAACACTACCACTTCTGTCCACAGGAGCCGCCAAAATCAATGCAAAATGAACTTTCCTCGCAGTAACTTTAAGCAAAGAGTGTTTTCTATTTCTTTTTAACAGTAAATAACGGTAGAAAGCTAACTTTGTGCACCATTAAGAAACATTACAAACATACTGCCTGCTTTCAAAGAGCCTGCAGGGATAGAATAGCACACATGTATGCATTGGTAAAGCTTTTACCAAAGATCAACACTACCCAAGCCATTACTGTTTTTTTAAACAGTGTTAAGAAAAGAGGAGCTATGATTAAGTTGACACTAAATCCCAATTATACCCAGAAGGATGTCATGGCAACATGAAGGCTTTGCTTTCTGATTCGTGAGTGTTTATTAGAAGGATATATTTAGTAAAATCATAGGGCTTCAGAGTTGTAGGTGGTGTTTGAAGTCATCTTCACGGAATGAGAGTAACGTTTCGTTAGATATTAATTTGTTTCTCATTCTCATCTTAAGGTTGTTTCCACTGCGAGAGCCGGGGGTTAATTACATGGCTTCAGAACTCACCAAGAAAGAAATCGAGGTAAGTGCACAACATGAAACGGACCAATAATTAATTTGACCATTTATGTTTATGCCGTAAAGTCAAATCTGGTGACTGCAAATCAAATGTCATCCATTGAGTTGAATGTGCGTTTCAGATGCTGTGGCTAGAGAAAGCTTCAGAGGATTATCAAAACTAAGGGAAATCGCTTATACAGAGATTGAATGCTGCATAACGTGAAATCAATTATTAGAAATATTGTGTTATCTAAATGAATTCCACTAACATAATTAGCACCAGTCTTAGAAACTGTTATCAAGCAAACACTACAATTGATCAACCTTATTTTAATGTTTAGGAAACCTGTTAAAAAAATTCATCTCTTTTCATATGGGCGGAACCCATATTTTCCACTAATTTTCCTACATTTAATTTGTTCATACCGTTTACCTCCACTGTTTATGCTCACCAGGCCTTCAAGAAGAACGAGGACGCTAAAAAGAGACTAGTCGAGTCCTATGAACTCATGTTGGGCTTCTACGGCATGCGATTGGTCAACAAGGAGACGGGCGAATTGAAACGAGCAGATAATTGGAAGGAGCGATTTGGAAACCTGGAGCGGTGAATATAATAATAAAAAAAAAAGTCTCATACATTCAACGTCTGTCTGTACATGTCGATCTGTAATCTCAGCTTCATCTCTCGCAGGAATATGCACAACAACCTGCGCATCACTCGCATCCTGAAGAGCCTTGGGGAGCTGGGCTTCGAGCACTACCAGACCCCTCTGGTGCACTTCTTTCTGGAGGAGACTCTGGTCAAGAAGACCCTCAGCAGCGTCAAACGCAGCGTGCTCGACTACTTCCTGTTTGCCGTCCTGGACAAGCAGAAGCGGCAGGAGCTCGTGCGCTTCGCCTACCTTCACTTTGAGCCCAAGGACAAGTTTGTGTGGTGTCCCCGAAAGATTCAGAAGCAACTCAGGAAGGCGAAGGAGAGACACGATGCCCTCGGGAACGGAGACGGAAAAGAGGACGCGTGTTCGCGGAGTAAAAGCAAAGATGGAGACGCCGTCGTGCAACAGAAGGAGGACGCGCCGGAAGATGTGGCGAAGGCTCAGAAAGGAACCGATAAAACGGCGAGTAAAGACGGAAGCAAACCGTCTGAGGCGTCGCCGCCTGACGCAAAACCAGAAGCGGAGAGCGTCGGCAATGGAAACGCAGAGTCCAGTGACATTTCTGTGAATGGAAACGACTCCGCGGCTGACGCCGATGAAATGGATCAGTCGTCCAGTCCCGACTCCGCGACGGCAAAAAACGAGCCTTGCGAGGACGCGTCGACCGACAGCCCGAAGGCCGCCGCCCAGGAACACGACACCTTTATGCAAACGGACGCGGACGCCGACACGGAAAAGCCGCCCAAGAAGAAGAGGGAAGACGAGGAGGAGGAGGAGAAGGAGGAGGAGGAGGAGGAGGAGCTGCAAAGCAACGGCTCCGCCGGGGACTCCGCCGGCGGGCAGGTGGAGGAGAAGGCCGCCGCGAATAAAGCCCCCGCCGCCGCCGCGCAGACGAGCCCCTCGGCGCAAACGCCGCCCCCAAAGACGTCAAAACATTCGCCCTCTCTTTCTTCCGGAAGAGGGGAAAAAATCCCGCGGACCGATTTCAATCAAGTGCCAGATAAAAAGGAAGAGGAGGAAACGTCGAAGGCGACCAACGGGTCGGGGACGAGCGCCGACGGGGCCGAACAGACGAACGGGAAGGAGTCGGAGGACGTCGACATGGAATCGAACCCCTCGAGCGCAGACCAAAATGTGAAGACTTCATGAATAAACTGAGCGACGGAAGAGAAATGCATTAATTTGAGCTTAAATGAAACGTAATATAGGGACAGAGTATGACTTAAAAAGACTTCCTGGGCCTTATTTCTACTTTTTATTTGTCGCTTTAGGTATCAATTATGTCAATTGTGTGACTTCATTGCGTAATGTGGGACAGGATGTGCGTTTCCACAGGGCCGTCAGACAAGATTTAAAGGAGAAGTCTGGTTATTTTTATTTATTTTTTTGTTATTGTCAACAAGTCCCATGGAAAAAAAGGTAAAAACCAGCAGCCGTGTTGTGAGGAGTTGCTCTCTTGTTCTGTGTGTGACTCTCAGCTCCGTGCTCATTGATTCTCATCGACATGAATCCTCAAATGTTGACTACATAGTTGTTGTTTTTTTCTTAATGTAAACAAATTTCACAGGAGGGAACTTTTTTTTTTTGTCAAATGTTACGCAAACGGGACTTCTTTTTTTTTTTTTTGCTTCCGGGGTTTTGCGAGTATTTACAGCAGCATGTGTGATTGACTGAAAAAGAACTCCTCTTATATAATTATTTATGATTTATATTATTGTGATGAAGGGGCATGTTAGCCAGCGTGACACACAAACAATACTTGTGAGTTTCATAAATGTATTGTTTGTCTTTTCATGGGATTTGTTGACCAAACAGAATATCACCAGACTTTTTTTTTTTAAGTAGTTGTCATATTTAATATCCCTACAAGCGCTATTATTAATGTAAACCCAGAAAAGTATTTTTTAACACCATAATACTTTTGCGAATTTAATAATTGTTTTTGCACTGAAAAATAATTAATTGGAAGAGCTTTTCTTTTTCTTTTTTCCCCCGCGCTCTCTGGGCTGTTTTTGTGTGAGTAAAGAATAACCTGTACTGGTCTGTGTTCCTGCTGGACCCCCCCCCCCCCCCCCCCCCCCCCACCACCACCCCTGTTCAAATAGATTTAAGACTGAACGTCACTTAAGTTATATTTCAAAAATGTTGCACTGACTTCTTTTTAAACAACTGAAGGCCTCGCCAAAAAGAAAATGTGATAAGACTGGTTGATTGTACTTCATGTATGTCTCCTTGGCTACGAGTTAAAAGGCCGCTGGATGTTAATTTGACACAAGTGAAGTCCGTGAAAATGTACGAGCCTGGGTGAGTAACTTGATGCATCTTTCTTTTTTTTTCTTTTTTTTTGTATTTGCACTTGAATTTCACTTAATTATTAAAAGTTATGATATTTACTTAATGACATGCGTTAATTACTTTTAGAAAGTGCTGGATTGTTTGTATATGAATTGTTTCTCTGCCCCCCCCTCCCCCCCCCCCCAACTGGCTGTTGACGAAGCAGAATAAAGTTATATCATTATTTTTTTTAAGCATTTATGAAATTAGTGAGTGTGTGTGTGTGTGTGTGTGTGTGTGTGAAGCCCCGTTAGTCACATAAACAGCAATTCTCAGAATACCACTGTGGTAGATGTCAGTTTATGCTCCTATTGCCAAGACTATTATGACTATATGCAGCATATAGTCATAAATATCTTTTCTCTTTTTTTTCTTTCTTCAGCCCAGTAAACAGACCTCTAGCTTCAGTTACATGACTCACGACGGAGGGAAGAAGAAAGATGTTGAATTTAGAGATATTGACGCAACACGATTTGTTCAGGAAAAATCCAGTTGGAGCTTCTTCTTGGTTGCGTTGTTCATGCCAGCCTCTATTTAGAGATGTAGGTTGTTTGTAATGGACTTATTTTTAAATTAAATTATGCTTTTTGGGGTCACGGTAGTATGATAATAGGGTGGGATGTTCAGACAATTGGTGGATTGACAGAAAATTAATAAGCAACTATTTTGACCGTGCAGTAATTGTTTCTCGAGAACATAAACATGAAACTTTCACTTGATCAAGCAGCTGAATTGTGGGGATTTGGGGCCTCTTTTAATCGTTATTTGATAGTGAACTAAGCGTTGGGAGTTTAAATGTTTAGCAGACATCACTTTGGGCTTCAGGAAATGTGGATTTTTTAATCTTATCTTATTGACCAAGCGGCCCATTAATGGAGAAGATAACCTGCAATGGGCACCTGGTGCATCGGGGTCCAATAGAGTGCAGCAAGAATGAGTCCTAAAACCCACAAGTGAGTCGGCGTGTTCGCTCTTCAGGTTCCCTCGTCTCAAAGCCGATGTTTTTTATTTTTTTTTAGTGGGTTTTTATCTAGATAACTGGAAAAATGGTATGTGGTTAACACAAGCTTTCGAGATTTTAAAGTGTAGTTCTACGATATAAGATACGTCAGTGAATACAAATGCACAATAAAAAAAAAAAAAGACAAAGGAAAAAATGATGCAAAGGTCATTCACAATGCTGTGACCTCTGGTGTGTTTATGTGGGCAAACTCAACATAAACACCGGATTTACATTTCCCACTTGATGGACTTAGTGGTTTGGTTTGTCTCCAACCCAAAGTTAGCTTTTTACTTGTGGCGATTGTATATGTAAAAAAAAAAATCATAAATGTGTCTTTGTTAATGATCTGCACTGATTAAAAAATCCAATTGGAAAAGTCTTGTTGGTTGTTGTTTGTTTTGTCAAGGGAACGATGCTATAACTTCCTGGTTGGCCTACAAAACTTGCCACCGAGTTGCATTGTGGGAAACGTAGAGTGCCGTATTTTTGGAGCTTCACAGATTCGGGTCAGGACGTCTTCAGTTCTGACCCTCCTATTTCTGTATGTGCCAAACCTCATACGAGTGTGAGTGCCCCTTTAAGTAATTGTATTTCTCCACAATGACGAATCCATTAAATAACTTTTCAGAACTCTGCAGACTTTTGGGTCCTTTTCTAATTGGCCCAAAGCAGGAACCCCCGGATCCTTCTGCACGTGTTTAGCTCAACCCACTTTTCTCGGTATCCGAAATGGTTTCGCCTCTGCTTGCTCGCTGCTGCCTCCCTCACTGACCCTCACCCCCCCCCCCCCCTCACCCCCCTCGCCCCTGAGTCCAGTGCGCCACAGTGAGTTCAGCCCCTTCGGCTGGAGACTCGGGTTTATCTGGATCCGACAGAGGAGCGCCACTCAGGAGCTGCGCGCCGTCAGGTTATCAGGAAGGCTCACGCTGCGGACGCCGGGGGGGGAAGTGAGAGAGCACCGGGAACCGGGGATTTGACCTTTTTCTTTTTCCGCATATACACTCGGGGTTTGTGAGGGCGAGCGGAGGAGCCATGGCGGTGTTCTCTGCGCTTTGGGTGCTCTTACTGTGCCAGCTTTTGACGTCATCCTCTGCCCAGGTAAGGGTCACCAACCCGCCGCGTGCGTCTCATCCGAATGCTGCTGCGCATCTTTCTTTATTGTTGTTCACGATGGCGTTAAAGTTGTCCACCTATTGATAGTAAAGGCTATCCGCTGTGCACGTGACAGTCTCTCTCGTGTACATCGGCATCAGATCTGACCTGCGTGCTCTCCACATTTAAAGCCCGAGGCTCTTGACTCTTTCTCCCACGGACTGACCGTGGACCAGTGTTCTGCCTCTCCGCCGCTCCATAGGCCTGTTGTTGCGCCCCCACAGCAGCCTGATTGTGTGCAGGTGGCTGTGCCTTTCGCACTATTTGGTGAAGTCGGGGTCATGTGTGTGTTTCTCTCTCTCTTGAACCTGTGGAATGCGCGCGGCTCGGAGCGCGCACAATGCCGCCTCTGTTCGCTCGGGCTCCAATGCGCACGAGCTCATTTGGACATTCTTAAGGGAAATGCGTTTATTTTGTTTAGATGAACTATGAGTTAACCACTTATTCGTGCTTTTTATTATATTATTATTTAGGCTTCCTCGTGTGCCTTAGGGGAGGAGGGGGGGGGGGATTTAAAGCGTCTTTACGCACGACTGTTTGCATCATGAGATCGTATTTGATTTATAACTAGTTATATTTAGAATTATTACATTTTGTCCTGATTTAAAATGGCACACATGTTATCATTATCGTATGGTCGATGCCAAAATATACCAGAATATCACCAGAATAATAATTTACTTCAGTTTATGTCAAACCACAACCCTCATATAGGATATGGAGCGGTGGTTGGCGAAGGAACAGAGGATGCGTAATGCCTGATTGTGTTAAATGTTGTGTTGCAGAGGCCGGGCCCCAGAGGAGCTCTTGGGCCCCAAGGACCCGCGGGGCCACTGGGAAGGGATGGCACTGATGTGAGTTGACCAGACTACAAACAGCTTCTTTCTACTTTTAAAATGAATGCGCCTCAGAAATGTGTTTTTTTTTTTTCTCAGAAAGATGGGCTGTTACATTACAGATCAAAATCATCATAAATTAGGGTATTATCAAATTCATGCCACAGTCTGTAGTGATAGTTTTGGTCAGTGGACTTCTCTACTTTCTTTCTTTTCTTTTTTTGTAATCTAATTCACACCCATAAGCTGTCTTAAGTAGAAAGGGTTTTCTTTGTGCATACATGTGGCTGAAATGCTTCTAGAAGTTTGTTTTTATCTCCCTGACTCCTCCCAAAGCCCCTCCCCCAAGTAGGAAATCATAATGGTGGATGTCAGGTAGGCAGGGTTTAAGTATGTCTAATAAATGGAGTTATGTAGGTGAAAAACTGTCCTTTTCCTTTCCTATTAAAGCTCCAATTAAGCATATATTATCATACTGGGACCAGCTTGCCTTCTTCATCTGGTCATTAACTATCTGATGTGTGATGTCCATCGTTGTATCCAGTCAGTAAATATTGACGATACAAGAACAGAGTGAAGCCGCCAGACTTACTGACTGGACTTAACTGTTTAAGGGGTTTTGCTGGATGTGATGTTATGGTTAAAAAAAACCTTTATTTACACAAGTTATAAGAGGAAATTGGATTACAAGGTGAAAAGAAAAACTTTGGTAACAACGTTATTCCCTTTTATATTCATGTCTGATTTTTGTCAAATGTTCCTGTTATTTAAAAAAAAAAAAAAAAAAAGACAGTAAATGTTGTATATCCATGGCAGGAATTCTTAAATAGTGGTTATTTGAGTGACTCCAGTAAAGTGCAGGCTCACAGAGGGCCCATTGATACATTCCCCAACCCGGTGAGACCATCTAGAGTTTCAGCTCGCACCTCCGGCCCCCTCAAACCAAACTGGAGCTTTTATCATGTGACCAGCATCGCCGATTCCTCCCAGTGCTCTTCCCCCAGTTCACTGCAAAGGCTGAACAGTTTCATATTGTTTGTGTTGGTATTGAAGTTGAATAAAGCCTGTGAGGCGGTGGACATGACATTAATAAAATGCACATTTTCATTAGGCTCTTATTTAATGTTCTTCATTCTCATTAACAGGGCAAACCTGGACCTGCTGGACTGCCAGGGAAAACAGTACGTTTTCCAACAAGTTTTACTCGATAAGAAACAACAAGCTTTTCTTTTGCACAAAATGTTTATGATGTTAAGAATATATATATATATATTTTTAAAGAACGCCTGAAATAAAATGTAGATTTAGGACTAGAATAAAATAAAAGACCCTCCCATCCTCTCTAGACTGGCTCCCTCTTCTCTGCACTACTTCATGAATGTTTATCCGTGTATAGGGTCCCAAAGGGAAAGACGGAACACCAGGAGCGGCAGGAAAACCAGGCCTGCCCGGACTTCCCGGGGTGGACGTGAGTGACAGCGACAGTTTTTACACACTTGTCTTTGTCCAGGAATGTCAGCGATCAATGAGCCGATGATGTCACGTGCTTTCTCTTCAGGGTTTGACGGGTCCCGATGGTTCTGCTGGGAAGGACGGACCCTCCGGGGAAGCAGTAAGTGTGTCTTACTCTTTTGATCTTTTTTTTTTTACTTAGGATACGCTTATAAGACGCACCCAATTTTTAAATGTGATGACTGAAGATCTTCAGAGGGGGGGGGGGGGTCTAACCGGGGACGAGGCCAATGTTTCCTCTGTCGGCGTGGATTTGTCTCGCCGGCTCACCCTCCTTTGCTGGGAGTATTTTTAATGAGGGATCAGAATCGGATTTAATTTCTTGCCGCTTCCCCTAATCCGGCCTGGAATGCAAAGTGTTTTTCCACCAACCTGAGAGACCGGGAGGGGGACGGTGACCTGTGGCCCGTAACGCGTACACGTCCTCCTCCGAGAAGACAGAACCACCACGAGTCCATCCGCACCGCTGCATGAACACACATTTAAAAGCAAGATTGAAGGACCTTTGCTGTAAGGCTGCTAATTCACTGTCAAGACAGATAACACCCCCCAAGCAATTCAACTAATTAGCCAACCCTAATGAGGTCGCCTGCGTCAACCAGTGTCTCTAATTACTGAAAGCACTACACCGTCATGGCTGCTTCGTAGTGCTGAAGAGGACAAACGGGATCAAACGGGTGGAGTTGGGAGACGGAGCACAAGCTGGCGTGCAGCAGTAATCAGCAGACGAGAGGTCGTCTTTGTAACACAATACAGATTTCTATCTAATTACAGGCGCATCCGCCGAGTTGTGTTATTCCGAGGACTTTTTCTTTCTTTTTCGGCGACCCCTCACCGGTCTTGTTTGCACGCCGGGGGAATGCAGTGAACGAGTCGCATCACGGTGTCACGCTTGTTTTTCCTGCCCTTTTTTCCCCTTTCGGGCAACACAAATACAGCTGTGAGGGGGAGAATGAGGGGGGAGGGGGGAGGAGAGAGGGGGGTGGAGGAGAGAGGGGGGGGGGGTCCACAGGGAAAGATAATTATCATTTATTTGTGGAACTAGTTTGTGGGAGTCAGAAATAACGGATGCATCATGTTAACAAACCGAAGCTAGTAAAGGAAAGACACACATGCACATGCACCATCATCTTAGTTGATCGCAATAACTTTAATGACGAGTTGCAAAGTATTTGTGATTTTTCCACTTTCAAATGACCAACAAATAACTACATATTATATATTCCTTTTTTTTATTTCATTATTGTTTTTATTAACTGATTTGCCAAAGAACATATTTGATAGAAGAGTCTCCAACACTGATCGCGTTACAATAAGACCACTGTTATGCTATTTTAAAGGCTTTATAGAATATAAGATAAACATTGCTTCTTATTATTGTGTGTAGCTGGACTGGGACGAGCAATTGTGTCAAACACCACATACATACACACACACACACACACATTCATACAAAGCCTTATAGGTACCACCATTACAATAACTGAAAAAGAGCTGAAAATATAATAAGAAAATATTAATCCAGACGTCATCATTCTGAACTAATCAGTCCAGTAAAGGAATCCTAAACAACTGAAGCTGCTATAAATGCATTTAAGCCAAAGCGAACTTACATATCATATACACAGATAATCTATTGCTGCAGGTGAGCTGGCAGCCTTTTATGGACTCTGAGGCTCCGCCCATCCAGGAAGCAGAGAGGCAGGTAGAGGAGCGTTCAAAGGGTTCAGACGGGTTTCAGGGCCCCACCGTCAAACCGACAAGTGTGTGTGAGTGTGTGAGGGCTCTCAGACACGTTCAGGACTTCATGCACACTTTGCATGAGACAGCATTTCTGGAGACTAAGCCTGAGGGAAAAGGTCCACAATTCATCGCGCTGTGACAGTGTACACAGGGGGGGGAAGCCCAGATGTGTGTAAAAAATAAATAAACAAAGCGAACAGCACATTTACATAGATAAATTAACTTCACATGGAATCAGAGGATCAATTACCTTTTACATTCATGGTTTCATCATGAACCAAAACAACAAAAACGAGGACATAGATGACCTTTTAGAAGACCCTTCAAATCGGCAGTAAACTCCGGATTGTACACAACATGTTTGGGTTTGTCGTTTCAAGACCCTTTTTGGTTTCATTATGTGTGTGAGGTTGATTGTGGCATTCTGACTTGCTCTCCACAGGGTGACCCTGGACCTGCTGGGCCACCTGGATCTCCTGTAAGTACCCCCACATACCATGCAACACCACAGAGGCACACAGCAGTCTGACTATGACGTTATTACGAATATTACCCTGAAAGACTTCTCCTCCGCCGACGCGTCACCACACACTGTCACGGAGAATACTCGAGATGGTAGTTTGCACTGATTTAACTGGACTGTAGATGTGCACATCCGACCTCGCGGCGAGCCACCCGGGACGAACCTTCAAAGTGGATTTAACGCAGCGATGCATCGCATGCTGGTTATTGATGTTGTGAGCAAATTGAATCGTTCCCGTTTTGGTGTTGGTGACTTAATGTGCCTTCCTGTGTCTTCCGTAGGGCAGAGGGAGAACAGGAGCTGCAGTGAGTACGCAGCGCTCTCCTCTTTCGTCACTCTAATGTGCAGAAAGACGGAGACTGTGATGTATTTGTCATCATTTACCACATATCACTGAAGCGCTGCTTATCACCCTAAGAGGGGATATGCGCGTAACGTGTGACACAATGTCAATAACGCCTCCGATTGTGCGCACACGCGTAATCCGCTGTCTTTTCATTTCCAGGGACTTCCTGGAACCAACGGGTTCCCGGGCGGAGTCGGACCGCAAGGCTCAGCGGTGAGTATCCTGTCCGATCGCTCCGGTTAAGACTTCCTGTCCTCCGATTCGACGATAGTCAAATCATTCTCGTTATCTATTTTCTGACTTTTTTTTTTTTTTATTCAATAACCAGTTGGCCACACACACACACACACAACTTTAATGTATGACCTGGAACAAAAAGGGAAATGGCAGCGGAATTCATACAACAAGCTTCTGCAGTAGAAACGGTCAATCTAAGAAGAAATAAATTGCCCTAAATGTCTAAATAACATAGCAGGAGGATGAGAATAAGGACACATCAGCATGTGGACTGGCCTTCTGGGTCACAATCTATTTGGATGATCCTACGCTTATACCCCGGCTTGTGGTTAATTAAAAGATCACTCGGTTTCAAAATGATGTTTCAATATTTTTTTTTAGCACCGTCTGGGTCAGAAGGTTGGGCTTAGCATTAAAAATACAGTTTAGGTCAGTATTAGACTTGTTATCGGAGTATAAAGAGAGGCAGCATGGGGTCAAATGAAGTATTATTGATCTACTTTCTACTAAGTTCATGCGTGTTGTAATTTGAGTAGTTAAAAGTCCAGTTGCCTCCTTATAAAATATGCGAACATATATTTTTGTCTGAAGTGTTTCATCAGTCTCAACAAGTCTCCTAATTCATTGATTAATTTAAGGGTGAGCACAGAGAAACGTTCCCCCCCCCTTTCTGACCTCAAAACAGTCGCCGCGTGTCAAACCATCTTCATCATCCTGAAGTGACGATAAGCAAAACACATTATTTCTGAGTAGGAAGGATCCTTCTAGTGTTCCTCTACAATCACAGCTGATTGTAATAACTGTGACTTCACTTAAAACAAGTTGTTACAATCTGAAGAAAAAACAAAAAACAACTCTCATCACTTTTGTTTACGAAAGTGCCGAAGATGCGACTAACCTCGATTCTTTTTATCCCGTTTCTCAGGGTGCTGAAGGTCCTCCAGGACTTCCCGGACCTTCTGGCTCTGACGGACCCCCGGTGAGTGCTTATTAACTGACCCAGTGTGCCTCTCGTTGGATGTCTGTGGATTCACAAATGCATGGCTGTATTAATGCGTGTTCTCATTTCCTCCGTCAGGGCCTTCCGGGTACCCTTCAGGATCTTAGCGGTGACCTTCTGGTAAGTTCTCCCTCCCCTGTGAGACCATCGCAGTGACCAGTAAACTGAAGATGCGTCCTCAAGTGTGTCGTCTCTGTCCTCTGCAGTGTCCCGCTATCTGCCCCTCTGGTCCCTCGGGTCCTTCTGGGATGCCGGGATTCAAGGTAAATATCGTGTCCGTCACGGCCCTCGATCCATTTCGAATTGTCTGCTTCTCGTGGGGAACGTGCAGAACGGATGTGGCCCACCATACAAGTCCTCATGCACACGTGTCTGTATTGCTGCTCACGTAGGGTCACACGGGGCATAAAGGAGACAAGGGAGAGCTCGGGAAAAATGGAGAGAAGGTGAGTTTATTCTTTTCAGGGTTTGATTAGCATAGAATAAACCTAGTACGTGCACAGTGTTGCTTTTATTCCTTTTTGTAATCTGTTGTCCCCGTTCTGTCTCTAGGGTGACGCTGGTCCATCCGGCCCACCAGGTATTCCTGGGACTGTGGGTCTGCAGGTGAGTCGCGCAAAGACGACGCACAACTTGTGTTACTTTTCACCTGTCACCCATCCCATAAGTTGTATCTCCTTTTATTACAGCTTATCCGGGTACTTTTTTAAAAATGTTTTTTTTTTAAATTCATGATGCTGTGTTTTCAGGGCCCACGTGGTCTCAGAGGTCTACAAGGCACAATGGGATCTGTAGGAAGCAGAGTAAGCAGCTTTCAGAACCGGGACCACCGCTTGTTACCTCTCACGGTGCAGACATTTTAATGTGTGTACTCACAGTTGGTTTCCTTTGACCTCCCTCTGTCCGTAGGGCCTGCCTGGTTACAGAGGCAAACCTGGCATCGCCGGCATCATTGGAAAGACAGTGAGTCTCTCCTTTTTTTGGAACGCACTTGAACAAAAACAAAAAAGAAGAGATTTTGGTAGTCGTTTACATCCTGAATAGACGGCTGGTCCCATCAATGAATAGCTGTGTGTGTTTCATCTGATGTCTCCAGGGCGACGTGGGAGTAAGGGGACCGCAGGGATTCAGAGGACCCAAGGGAGAAATTGTGAGTAAAATACTTTTCATTTGTGATTTTAGTTTCACACGTGTAAATATGAGATATATAAATGACACCGGTCCTTCCGCGTGTGTGTGTGTGTGTGTGTGTCTTTCAACAGGGTAACATTGGCCCCAAAGGAGGTCCTGGAGGATCTGGACCCAAAGGGGAGCCCGTAAGTGCATATCTTTATTATAAATGATACATTTTTAAATATACATCGCCTCCGGTAAACCACGGGAGTCACGCATGGTCATGTCTTCTACAGGGTATTCCTGGCAGAGATGGCAAAGATGGGACACCAGGATTAGATGGCGAGAAGGTAGATTCCACCTTTTTTCTTTGGGTGTTAAATGTGCGACGTGATTGTGTGAGTAAAGCGGACGTCAAGGTGACCGCGTTGTCTCTGTCGACAGGGTGATGCCGGACGCCACGGGGGAGTTGGAGAGAAAGGACCAAACGGACTTCCTGTGAGGGTTTTGAAATAAAGACTCTGGTCTCTAATTGACAATAAAGGAAGTTCGATTGTAACATCCGTTACATTTTGTATTCCAGGGTCTACAAGGAAAGGGTGGTTCCAAGGGGTCTAAGGGAGAAATTGTGAGTATTACAACATGTAAAAATAGAGTTTAACCTTGAAGATGATGTTAGGACCCTGGAGGACAACTTGTATCTTCTCCCTTCTTTCAAATCAGGGTGATGCAGGAAAGGATGGGGAGACGGGACCCTCGGGAGAGCCAGGTATTCCTGTATGTATCTGATGGTCACAGCCTCGCTGTCATGTCACTTAACCCTCACAACGTTTTGAGTCTGGACTCTAAACTTTCCTGACTTGCCGTCTTCCGTCTCCTCCCTCAGGGTGATATCGGCGTCCCAGGAGACAGGGGGATAGCCGGACCCAGAGGAGTGGCTGTGAGTTAACGCTTCCACGATAAACTGTGGCGCCGTGTGTCTGTTGTGGAGCGAGGAAAGCTTCAAAAAGCGTCAATTACAGGCTATTTAAAAATAATATTTGCCCCATTTAGGCGCCAACTTATTAGACTTTCCTCTTCGCGGATGGTCTGGAATGTAAAGCACACACACGGCATGAAACTAGAATAGCTGAATAATAAAGATACTGCACCTCAAAGTTAATGCTATGCCACTGCAGTTGATTCAGTGGCGTGCTGAGGTGGAAGGTAGCGATGAAGAGCCAGTGATGAGAGCAGGTATTCATAAAAGAGGAATTCATAAACAGAGAGGTCTTTGTTTTTTCACATCAGACCCTGGAGAGGGGGAGAGAGGGGGGGAACAGATAAAACAGCATAGAAATGGCCACACGTCTCTCGCACACTGCATAACGACATGATAATTAACACAAACCATCGTACCCATTTTCTTTTAGTTCTGAATCTCTCTTCATTTCCAGTTTGATTGACGACTGTAAGTTGTTCCTAGAAGGATTACATGACGATGTCTGTTGCCCAACAGGGAGGCATCGGGCCGACGGGCAACCCAGGACCACAGGGAGGGAGAGGCTTCCAGGTCAGTTGCATGACATCACAAACCATCACTTTTCTTTAATTTTCAGTTTACTCACTGGCTGTGTGTGTGTGTGTGTGTCTTGTGTGCCGCACGCAGGGGGTAAACGGAGCCTTGGGGGATCCAGGTCTTCCAGGCCCAACGGGTATCCGTGGGGAGTTTGGCGAAAGGGTGAGTTTGACGTGTGTGTGACGACATTAAATGTGTCCCCGGGGTTCACCGTCATCCCATATAATCCATCATACTGGATAGGTGTTTCTTCTAATAATAACAACACATATTCTCTTGGTTATTGATTTAATCTGCTAGTTATTTTCTCAATGAATCAATTAGTCGTGTAGCCGATATTATGCAAAGCATTCACAGAACAATATTCAGATTTGAGAAGATGGAAAAAGAGAATTTTTCCTTAAAGAATTACTCAAAACTAAATTTGTCGATTGACAAATCAATTAATTGACTAATCGTTCCAGCTCTAATACAGTATGGAAATAAAAAAATCGGGTAAAAGCTAAAATGCCGTGCACCTATCCAGCACCGTGTGTCCACGCGCAGGTCGTCCCACCTCCGTCTTGGTGGTACAAACTGCAGCCGGCAGGGAGCTCAAACACAAACGGGCCTCCTGTTCGGAATCTGTGGTCAGAACAAAGCCGGTCTTTATCCCGCTCCGGGTTCCCCTCAACCAGCCCACCTCACTTCCCTTCATCCCCCTTCGTTCCACCGCAGCCGGCCTTCCACAAATATCTCTACATGGATCTCATTTATTCCCTCTCCCTTTTTTCAACCCTACAGGGTCCAGTCGGAGCCTTTGGAGCTAAAGGAGACATGGTAAATATTTAAGTTATAGCTCAAGCTGGTCATGTTTAAATACAGTGTGACCTCCACTGAATGAAGTCTGATGCTTGAAAGTCTTTTTCATCAGCCAACGAGATGATGTACTTTTCTTAGAAATTCTTCAAAACAAAAAAAAACAAAAAAAAGTTACGAGATTGAAATCAAAAATAATTCTGATCGTCTGTTGCCTCCCTAGGGTGTGGCAGGAAGTGATGGCCTACCAGGAGAGAACGGAGAACCTGTGAGTCATTTCTTAAGTTTCACATGAATCAGAACCCCCAAACACGCAGCATCGGTGACTAGAACCTGAAGGAGAACATTAAACATCTTCACGTTGGTCTCCCGTCAGTTTTTGTGTAGAAAATAATCGTTTTGTGTTTAGATAGTCTTGATGTCTTTGAATGTAAAGAGTCAAATCTATCCGTTTATCTCTGGCTTTTGAATAGACTGCGTTGTGGGCATTATTTACATTTTCTAAATGAATCCACGTTCTAAATGTTTCATTTCGATTGATTGCAGTAACTTGTAGGAAAGCTGCCACACGTATAACGTTGAAGTTTAAGCTGTGTAACAATCTGTTCTTTATTTTCCCAGGGTCCTTTTGGCCCGGTTGGACAAAAAGGAGGGGTGAGCGACATCATCTTTATTGTTTTTTTTCATTTGTTACTTGTGTTTCGTAACTCTTAATAGAACCGCTCCGCTTCAAACCGGTTTTCTAGACGCCGGTTGATGTTCTCCCATTAACACAGAACCCAGTTCCATCAGATGTCGTGCTTTAAAAAAAAAAATAATAATGGAGCCCAGCTCCAAGCTGTTGCCCACCAGTCATTTGCACATGCTCCTGCTTCACATTCCAGGTTTAATAGGATTAATTAGTTAGGTATTGCTGGCTTTGGCTTTATTAGCCCGTCGGCCGCTGCCGACCACAAGGGAGAGACGAGTCGCATTAAGCTGCAGCACAATTTACGTAATTAGAGACACGGTACTCACAATGCTCACTCTCATTCACCGTTTGCTCGTTGGGAGTAATTATCAAGCATCGCGGCGCCAATACGAAAGCCGCCCCCTGCATTTCGTCTCAACGGACCCAGTTGGCTCCTCGGCTGGTGGTTTTATTAAACGACTTTTGGAGAAATGTAATGAGTTATTTAACGGGTGGTTCTTGTTGATTGTAGTCAGGAAAGCGGGGTGAACTTGGACCGAAGGGCGTGACGGGTCCACAAGGAGAGTTTGGGGCAAGAGGGCGTCCGGGAAAAACAGGAATAATGGGCTTCCAAGGGGAGCAGGGTCTGCCTGGAATTGCAGGAAAGACCGGTGTACCTGTGAGTGCTCTTATTTATTTTTGACACCTATTAATGTTTTCTAATGAACTGCCTGAATGAGCCTACACTTTAAAATGTCGGATTCACTTGCGTTTCAGGGTAAACTGACGAGTGAGCAGCACATCAGAGAGATGTGTGGCGCGATGATCGACGGTGAGACATCTTAATCTTGTCCTGGTAACGTCGAATAAAAAGGTGAGCTGGATAATTGACCTTCTGGTGTTTTCCAACTGCGCAGACCAGATTGCGCAGCTGGCGGCTAACCTTCGAAGACCCCTGGCCCCTGGAATGGTTGGTCGCCCCGGCCCTGCGGGGACTCCAGGAAAGACTGGAGTTGTTGGCTCCATCGGGCATCCAGGTATCCGTGGACCACCGGGGTACACAGGCCTGCCGGGAGAACTCGGAGACCCAGGACCCAGAGGTATGAAAAGTCAAACCAGTGCTGACTTTTGATCTATTGAAAGGACGACAACAATAACTCGATCATCAGTTGTACAATGATGTGATCTAATTTGCGAAAATCAATGATGGAAGAAAACATTCTCATCTTTTGTCCAAATAAATGCCCTGAAAAATATATATATATATATATATATATATATATATATATATATATATATATATATATATATATATATATATATATCTCCCTTCTACAATGAAGCACAGCAAAAGCATTAAAGTAGCATAACATGGGAGCAGTCAAGTGAAGTGAAAGTACACACATGCACCAATGATGAAAACGATGTCTGTCTTCACAACAGGTAATGTTGGCGAGCAAGGTGATAAGGGATCCTTTGGCAAAGCTGTTGATGGGCCCACTGGAGACCAAGGATACCAAGGTACGTGGCCTTACATATAAAGTTACTATACTCTACATATGCTACATACTCATCCAATAAGAATAATGATGGCTGCACTCCTCGAGTGGTTTACAAGTGGAACAGAGCAACAGTATAATTAATTTTAATAGTAACACCTGCGCTGTGATATAACTCGTATTATTGGCACTGACATCAAACACTGTCCTAAAACAAGGTGCATGATGCAAAACTGCCTGAGATATTTTCTCCTGTATTAGAATAAATATTAGACCGTTACGAACCGCTGCCTTCCGCTCATTCCCTGTACGCCGTCCTCAGGTCTTCCAGGTGTACCCGGAATTGTCAAAGAGGGGCGTGATGGATCTCCAGGAGATCCGGGTGAGCCTGGAGAGTCAGGCAGGGTAGGTAGGACTGGGCACCAGGGACCTCCTGGAATCTGTGACACAACAGCCTGCCAGGGAGCATCGGCCGCTGGAAAATCCTCCAACCCCAAAAACCATTAAACGTGACTTCCTGCAACCTGATGCCATCCACCCAAAAAAAAAAAAGGGAGCGAGGGGTGATAAGTGAGGGAAGGAAGGAAGGAAGAGCGATCACAAAAAAAAAAGTCCTCTTTTATTTAAATACATGTATCACAAGAGGTGAAGAGTAACATCAAACGGGTGATATTTTGAGAGGGATCGAGGGAACATCCCAGGAGTGACGTGAATACCAGAGCAACTGAGAGACAAAAAAAACATCAAGATGACATCCAGAAATGAATTGGACAGGAGGCACAGAAGAGTCCAAGAGATCAACTACATTGCTCCATATACTACAGTATCACATAACAAGACTTGACCTACAAACAACTGGAACATTAATGAGTCCTTTTGGTGTATAAAAACTTTGTACATGTTGTTTCCATGCCCCCAATTACCTTGGTTACCATCCTTCTGGCAGATGACGCTCTAAAAACAACGTCTCTGAAGTGAATGCGCATGTATCGTGGCCCATTAATGTAAATCACAGGTGTTACCTCAACATACAAGCTAACAGTGTAAGATATGGAAATAGGCGACAGAGCTAAAAAAAAAGCTTCCGTCGAGGAGCTGTGTATGTATTGTAAAAGGAATAAAAAACGAATAACAAGGTGCCCAGAAATTGTGTAGATTAATGAAAAAAACTTTTCATAGTCTTTTTTTTTTACCCCCTTTTTTCTTTTCTTTTTTTTTTTTACAGCTTCTTTGTTTTTCAATGTGAAGTTGATTCTCTAGGTTTGAGAATGAAAAACAAAATAAAACATGTGGATGCATAAATCAGACATTGTAAAATAAATTAAATAATCTTGTTTATAAATACAATGACCACATCCACTATGTACTACCGGGGCTGTAACTATTAAATATACATGACCTTAAATACTATTTATTATTTGTGGGGGACTGTTGTATGTACAGTAAGATGCTACAGCGACATGTTGTAAAAAAAAATAACAAATAAAGCCACTTTTCAGTAAAACATTACTCTTCTCTACATATCAAATGAACAGTCTGTATATCTGAGTAATATGCTAACGCCATGAAAATCAATTAATACCATTCATTCACAAAGTAGCAACACTCATTTCCATGTAAAATGTAAGTATTGGAGTGCATTTCCAAACATTAAATAACTTTTTTTTTTTTTTTTTTTAAATCAAGCATATAAAAAGGTGTACTTACAATAAAAAGGTATGATAGCTGAAGAGATGAAATCGAATCATTAGAGCACAATCTCACCTGTTTTCAAAGGGAAACAGTGCCCCCTGTGGATGGCTCAATAAAACAACTTATATATTTATTTATTTTTTACAATGTGGGGGTAGGGGTGGTGGGAGGGAGATAATATATTAGCTGTAGAAGAAATGGCATGGCACTTCAAACACTAGCCGGATGCCGTGTGGTTTTTGAGATGCAGCTGAAGAAAACCAGCCATGTTTGAGCATCCGGTGGTCTGAGCCTGGAAACCTTTTTAAATAATTGTTACGTAGTCAGAAGCAGGGCTGCTTTTTTTTTTTTGTTCTCAGTTAAAACGTTCCAACACATTGACCTTTAGCCAGACCTCGTGGTACAACCCGGGCTGAAATGTGAAGTTCACATGAGATAAAAAGGAGTGAGAGGGTCATTGCTCTACCGCAAGAGGGATGCTCAGTATCTCATCCATCTCCCGGTGGATTGGATCCGGGCCTGAAGAAGGGCCGGATTTAAGAAAGTGTCCTTTCCCATCAGCGAATGCCGTCTGAAACTCCTGCAAAAGAGAGAATAGCAAATGGTTGTGGCTGATGACAGATAGTACCAGTACCGCGGTGTTTTTAATCTGTGCCTATCTAGACTGCCCCTCTTGTCCTCCCGGTGGTGGAGGTGGTGTTACACACATTGTTTTTACTTCGCTGCCAAGATTTTATACGATTTCCACATACTGCAACGCTAGATGATCCATCACAGTAAAACAATAAAGTTGATTTGATTTTACACTTTGAAAGCAAGAAGATATTGATTTTAAGGAAAAAGTAATATCGTGTGATCCGCGTTAGTTATTACTCAGGCACTGAGAGCAGCCCTGGGTTTCAAGTCTCAAATAATTCAGTTGCAGGATGATGGAAGCCAAACTGCTTTACGTTCAACGTCAATCATGCTGAAACTGAACGCGAGCTCACTTCTTTGAAGGTGTCTCCGTAGGTTTTCTTGATGTATCCGAGGAAGGCGGTGGTCCACTGCAGGGTGGTGACTTTGTCTGTATCCGACTCACAAAATGGCACCAGCATGTTCAGCTCGTCGCAGTACAAACGGATCCTCTTCCTGTGCAGGAGCAAAGACGTCACGCGTGTTATTATCAGTGCCTTTTGCGAGCTTTACTGACATGGCCTTTAGATCCCGAAGTCTCGTGGGTCAGAGGATCTTGCCTTAGACAGTACACAGTGCAGAGAGACAGGAAACATTGGGAGACAAGAGGTAACACATGCAACGGTCCGCGGATGGAATTGAATGGAGGACAGGCAAGGCGAGTTCATTTGAATAGCACCGTTTCACTCTAACTGAGAGAAAAACAGACATAAGTATAAAATAAAATACTTTTTTTTTTAAAAAGGTATATACACGTTTTATGAAAGTATAAACAAGTTTAAAACCAAAACCAATAAAATACTATAAAAAATATAATGAAAAACATTTAATTAAAAGCTGTAGAAAAGAGAACAGTCTTTAGCTTGGTTTTTAAAAAATGGCTTCAGTTGGGCCTTATCTTCCAGGGCATACTATACTATGACTTTTAAATAGTTTTAATATAGTTTATGGTAGCCTCTCTACTCTGCTGATCGTGGTACAGTGCACACTCGTAAATTCCCACTACGGAACAAACCTGTCCATAGGATGTACACAAATATTGTAAACATATCCATCACCAGGAAAAGCATTGCCTTTACAGTAACGCAACACTTGTCCAAATCAAAACAGCGTACAGTAAATGAACGAGGGAGCACTTTAGAGTAATATAGTCTGTAGTGACAGCTAAGCTACATACACACATTTGTTATACTAACCTTTTTTTCACACCCCGAGAGAATTTATATGACTATGGCCCAGAGCAAAAACATCAAATTCTGATTTTAAAAAAAGTACATTAATATGTCTGGATGAATTCCTGAAACCAGTTCACAAACTGTGACTCACCTGCGTTCCCTCTCCTTACTGTTGTGCCTCTCCCTGCGCTGGATCAGTGACATATGAGATTGAGGTCTTCTCGAGGTGCTGCTCCCTGATTCCCCAGCTGAGCCTGGGCCAGCTGAAGCAGACCTGCGGTGTCGAGAGCCGTGGGTGCTACCGTGCTTCTTGAAGGCAGCTGGTGTCGCCACGTCGTCATCTTTGAAAAACAAGAGTGCATAAAACTGAATTAGGAGACAAACAACTGGTGAAAAAAAAAACTCCCAACGTATGAAATGAGAGTAGGTTTAGAGTTTATTACTTTCTATGTTCACCAAATGCTGCTCCTCCGTTGAGTTGCTGCCACTTGTATAGTGAGCTGTCGTGACAATCCTCTCCGGGCGGAAGTTAAATGAGAAACTCTTGGGCATGATTAAACCCTGATGCTTGTACGGTTCAACCATATGAGGATTATGGCCAATCACCTGAGGTTAAAACAGGAAAATAGAGGATTGAATAATTATTTATACCTGTGCTTCCTATCCAGCTGTGAGTGCATTTTTTTTTTCATCATACTTGTTCACACATGTTGGTGACTGCGTGTGGGCTGGAAACCTCAAACGGATTCGCTCTGTCAGTTTTTATCCACTTGTGCATTTGAGGGTGAATGGTCGCCTCTTGAGCCTCCGCAGACTGCTGAAGCATTGTCAAAAAACTGAAACACAACAATGGAGATATTGCACATGACATAAAAATAAGCATTATGGGGCTGTATTTACTGCTGTATTTACTTAATAAATATTAGTACGCTATATTCGTGACGCCTACTTGCTGAGAACTGCAGACTGGATATCTTGCGGTCTCGGGGTGTCGGCAGACAGGCTGTTAAACCTTTTCTCCAAGCAAACTCTGGCGGACGATCTGGATCGCATCTGTGAAGATGTGCTGCAGTCGGCCCGTAGTTCGGTCGGGCTGTCCTGCCCTCGGACTCTGGCCAGCACAAAACCCGGCACCTCACCGTGAGAAGCCGGTGTCTTCTCTCCTGGCATCACCAGATAGTGTTCATCAGTTGAAGTCGACAGGTCGATAGCTTGAGTGGGCATGACGGGGGAATCGGGGTGAGACCTGCCGTCGGGCACATCTGGAGGGGCTGCGTGTGCCTCCATGTGTACCTGGATGAGGTGCTGGAGGTGTGTATATTCAACCTCGGACATCTCCATCAGACCGAGCTCGGGTCCCAGGATCTGCCCATGATCAATTGTCAAACATGCACCTTGGCTCAAAATCACCCCGCCGGGGTCACAGGTGTGTTCTCTGGACGAAGGTGATACATGGAGGGTTGTACAGGCCGAGGGGAACGATGACATCCTGGTCCTCTGGAGATGAGCTGGAGATCAAGGAAACATTAGCTACTCATTAGCTACATTAGCTACATTGACACCAGAGCAGGCTATGTAGCTTCAGCCCCCATGTTAATCAACAACCTGTTGGCGTGGTTTATTAATTAATTAATTTTTGCTACAACATTATGGTTTCAAACTAGCCAACAAAAACAACACTCACATCATCCCGAACAGCCACGACCTCAAACTGCCCGGAGCTAACGTTAGCGTTGATTACGAAAAAGCTAACGTTCGCTCGTGACGTCACGGCAGCGAAAGAGCAACTTTAAGCTAGCTAGCTTGTTAATGCTAGTTTATACACTCGAGTCCACGCGAACGTCAAATATGAAACTTTTTCTACGGACGAGTCGTTAAATTTAGCTGGACTCTAAATAAGACGCAGCTCTATCAGTCGGCTTTCTAAAACGGGGCTTTATTATTTTTGGGGTCTTTAAACTTACTTTGTGTGCGCAACCTCGACGAAGGAGCGATGGCCGCCGGTGAAGTGACGTCGTTGCGCTTCGTCAATGTCAATGTAGTGGGGTCACAAGATTTAATATTTTACTTTATATGTCGTTTCAAAATAAAATATCCTTATTTTACTCCTTGTAAAAATAATATGCAGCGTTGTGAATCAAACGATCCACAACACTGCGTAACGTAGTTTCCCCAAGCTTATAACATGCTGCTGACGCATGAATGCATTAGTAATAATGAACTATCCTAAAGTATAGTGAAAGTATACTAAAATGCTTAGTTCCAACACTGTAAAAAGAATACTAATAAAACATGATTACTATACATCTGAATCAGACGTGTTTATTGCCAGGTACGTCGAGGAATATGATGCATAACAATACACATAGACAGAGAATAAAACAATACAACATATAATAAAAACAATAAACATATATATAGTGCAATAATAGATACATATGGTCAATAATAAACAGATAATAGTACCTTAAAACAAGTATATATTTTGTTAATAAAAATGCAGAGTGTATTTTATTAAGAGAAGAAAAAGCATCCCAACAACGAGCAGAAGCTTCTATATTTGAATAGTATGCCGTACTGGACTCGATAACTAATATTAAAGGGTGATTTTGTTTCAGTTAATTTTGTCATTTAACGGGAGCAAAAATAATCTGATAATCAAAAGTGTTCTTCAATAAAGGACTTTGTAGTAACCTGGCCTCCACTTCATCCCACTCATGTAATTGTCATTAAAATAAAAGAGACATATGGAAGAGAGACATAATTAAGCACTAACATGTCGAATCACGGAGTAGATTATAGGAAAGGGGATATTCTCATTAATTGTGTACAAGGTCAGAGTTCAAAGTAGGCTAAAATAAAATAATAAAGTACATCGTAATGTTACTTCAGTACAACTCGATCAATATCAGCTCCTGATGTGATGCCTGATGAAGGACTGAAGATTCAACTGAATGCTGTCGCCCCCTTCTGGTAAAACAGGAGCTTTGCAGGTAACTGTGGAACATTAGGTTCAGTCCCCTGTGAGCATGATTTATTTGTCCTCTTTTCCCCCTTCTCTCTTTTTGGACATACCCATTGTCTCTCCACCCTCTTGTCTCATCATGAGCCTTTAAGAAGCCCGAAAACGAATTAACAGGTAGTCTGTGTGTGTTAATTAGGCCATCCCCATGTTATTGTGAAAACACTGTGATTCAATCCAAAGCATCATGTGCTTGTTTTTGCTATATTTAATGGTAGAATGTTTACAAAGATGTAATTATCGAATAAAGTAGTTTGTATTGTGATATATAAACTACCAAATATGGTAGCAAAAATTCCTAAATAGCATCAATAAATAAAATTATACCTACACATTAATGTATCAGTGTTAAAACACCGGCCAGGACATTTTGTCTGCAAGTTAAATTATACTATAAGTTTGTTATCCTTGGAAACAGTTTTTCCAAATCAAAAATACACAGTGTTACTCTATTTATCAGTCCAGATTGTTTTATGTTGCCTAGTTTTGGAGATATGGGCCGGAGAGATGTCTGCTTTTTCTCGCATATATTTGGAGTATATAGCTTGCAGTGCTCAAAGCCCCCAAAATATACATTTAAAAAACTCAACAGCACTGTCTCTTTCCAGAAATCATGACTTGTTTTTTTTCTTCAAGATAATGCAGACCTTGTTCTGAGCAGTAAAGAAGATTGTACCTCTAAAAGATATAAACGTTTGATTTATTACCACAAGCAGAAAGGTGCCGGCATTTTAATATGTGATTTTTTTTTTCAAAATAACACAAATAGGCACAAATATTGATGACAAAATCAGAATACACATTTTTTAAAAAGGTATATAATTTTATTGACCTCTTGCATTCTAAAAGAACAATTAAACAAGGCATTTTTTATCAGCAGAAGAACATAAAAGCCAGATATAGGCTACTGTACTGACACTATAATTATGTTAAAAATCAAAAAAACAAACACAACCTGTACATTCTCTGTACAAAACATTTCATAACATTTCCAACTAGAAATGCACATCCAGTTGAAGTGATTGATTAAGTTTAAGAGGCATTTAGTCATAATCCAATTTAAAAAAAACACAACAACAAAATGCATCTATTTTGAATGCAAGACAAACTAGAATATAGTTAACTTAAATACCTCAGAGCATTTTCATATCAGGCTACAATGTCTGATCTCAATGTCCACATTATTTTGCATCTAGGTCTTTTTGAAATTTTAATAAGACATGGACAAACGCTTTCCTTGAGAAAAAATACATTCAGTGTTTATGCTGTAGTATTTCTATTCAGGTTGACGATACGGAGACTTTTTGCAGGTCTAGTTTGACAGCCTTACTGTCTGTCCTAAGGGGTCCATGCGTTATGATTTTAGCCAGTGTCTAACTCGATTTGACATCGCTGTCAATACTTTCATTAGTTTTAGTTTCTACACATGTATCCTGTTTACCAGTTTTATTGCCCACTTCCTTTTTTTGTTCTCCATCCCCTATCTTTTCATTTCCCGGTGTGCTCATATTACCAGCAGGACTTTTCTCCTGCCCTTTGATCAACTCTTGCTCTCGACTCACTGATCTACCTCGACTCCACGTTCTGTCTGCTGGGTGATCTATTTTTTTCCGTTTTGGGCTAGGGACATCAGGATTGTTGATCATATGATTCGGAAAGCGTATGAGACCTTCTGTTGGAGTGGGAAGCAAGGCAGCTCTGGGTCTCTGGGGTTTTACTGCATGTTGATTTTGTACATTGTCAAAACTGGGGCATGAATTTCCTCCTCTGCTTTGAGTTGGACCTAGGGGTCCATTGTATGTTGCAGAATGTGGATCCCTAGGGCCTTGAGAACTGTCAACTAGATGAGGACTATTGAAATGAGGTGATGATGTCATGTCTGGCCCTCTGCTATCACATCCTGGGCCCCTTATATTTGACCCTTGCATGTCATCCTTCATGGCTGGCTCAAATTCTCTTGAGTCTAACCCTGGGCCCATATCTGGATGTCTTCTATCAGACCTAGGACCCTCAGTGTTTGTATCCCTCCACTCATGCCCATGTCTTATATTTGAACTTTCAGGGGCTCCTCTAATATCTGTTTTACCAGGCCCTAGCCTTCTCATAGCTGGACGTCTACTTCCCCTCCTAAAATCATGCTCAAATCCTGGTCTACCTGTTCTCGGGCTTTCTATGTCTACACCCTGCCTTTCAGATCCGAATCCCCCACAATCTGAAAACCCCTCATCGGTCCCTGGACCTTCAATGTTTGAATTTCTGTTTACAGGCCCTGAGTATCTTGAATCTGGGCCTCTGGGGCCTCTTCTATCAAGACCTTCCACTTCAAAATCGCTCCTGTTTGGGCATGAATTGATCAAGTCTGGAGATCCCCTGTAACCCCCCCTTCTCATAGTAGCCCTTGAATCTGGCTGCATCCAGTCATTCCCAATATGCTCCCCTCTCATATCTGATCCTGGTTCTCCCATATTTGGACCTCTTCTATCACAGCCTTGCCCTTGATTATCTGGATCTCTTTCCACACTGAAAAATGGTCCACGCCCCCTTCTATTTGATCCAGCACCCCCTCTTTCTGGCTCTCTCCTTCCATTTCCAGGTCCTCCCCTACCAGGCCCTGGGCAAACTATATCTTGGTCACCTTCGATAGGCCCTGGGCCGCGGCAAACAGGACCACTCCAATCATCTCCTGGACCTCTCAATGGCCCTGGAAATGGCATAGTTGGTCTTTTCTGTATGAACCTTGGCCCCCTACTTTCAGGGCCTCTCCATTCCCCACAAGAACCATGCCTACTATGTACTTGAACCTGCTCACCTAGACCTTCTTGAATGGGGCCTGGACCTCTGTTGCCATGTATTTTCCAATCATTTCCTGAACATTCCCTTTCATTTCCTACAGACTCCATATTGGGCCCTCTTCCATCGGACCATTGCTCCTCTGTGTCTGTGCCTCTTCTATCAAGTGCAGAGACCCTGAAGTCTGGCTCGTTCCATCTGTCTCCGTGATTTAGACTGCTTATATCTGGCTGTGGTATTCTAATGCCTCCCCTTATAGGCCTTGAACCCCTCAAGTGTCGTCCTATTCTATCAGCTCCTTGGCCCTCAATATCATGTCTGGGTTCTGAACCACTTAAGTCAGCCCCCTCCCAGTCATCTCTTCTGGGTCTTATACCTTTCTGTCTGATGCCTGGGCCTCTAAAGTCTGGACCACCAGATCTTCTGCATTCTGGACCAAGGCTCTCCATGTCCGGACCTCTTCTTTCAGGCACCGGCTCCCTGAATCCTGAGCCTACAGGTTCTTGTTTGCCAGGCCCAGGGCCATCAATGTCTCGACCTCTACTTTCACAACCCAGTCCTCTAAAATCTGGACCTCTTGGACGTTTCCTATCAGGCCCTGGACCCTCCATAACAGTTCTTTCAGGCCTTGCACCCCTGATAGGTGGACCTCGCCAATCAGACTCTGGACCCTCCATATTTAGAGGTCTTCTTCCTGGCTCAGGCCCTCTGAAATGTGGACCTTCTGGACCTCTCCTGTCAGCTCCTGGGCCCTCTCTGTTTGGATCTGAATACTGAAGCTCTGGTCTCCTCATGTCTGGACCTCCTGGGACTCTCCTGTTGGACCCCAGACCATCAATACTGGAACCTGGTCCTTCTGGCCTTGGTCCCTCGATAACAGGATCTCTCCTGTCAGGCCCTGGGCCCTCAATATTTGGTTGTCCACTTTCTGGCCCGAGACCCCTGATGTGTGGTCCTCTCTGTCCTCTTCCATCAGGCCCTGGGCCTTCTATGCCTGGACCAGTTCTTTCAGGCCTCATTCCAGTAAAGTCAGTCCCTGGACCTCTCACATATGGTCCCTTCATGTCAGCACCATGTATATCAGGGGTTTGATCTCCTAGACCTCTCCTGTCAGGTCTTTGTCCTTTCAACGAGGGAACTCTATTTTCACACCCAGGCCCTCTAAATTCTGGACCTCCTGGTCCTCTTCTGTCAGGCCTTAGTCCATCCATAGCTAGATCTTTTCGGTCATGCCCTGGTCCCTGGAAACCAGGACCCCCTGGTCCTCTCCTTTCTTGACTGTCCATGGTGTGACTCCTCTTTTCATGTCCTGGCCCACTAAAATCTGGAACTTCTGGTTCTCTCCTGACAGGCCAGAGGCCGCCCATGGTAGGACCTTCTCTATCAGGTACTGGTCCCCTGAAATCTGGATCTCTTCTGTTAGGTCTTGGGGCCTCCATAGGAGGACCTCTCCTTTCAAGTCCCGGGCTTCTGAAATCTGGACACCCAGAACCTCTACTATCAGGCCCAGGACGCTCTATAGATAAACTTCTCCTCTCGGGCCTTGATCCTCTGAAATCTGGACCTATAGGTCCTCTCCAATCAAGCCCAGGATCCTCCATTGCTGGACCTCTCCTCTCAGGATCTGGTCCCCTGAAATCTGGACCTCCAGGTCCTCTCCTGTCAGGCCCAGAACCTTCCATAGCTGGACCTCTTGCAGGTCTGGTTCCTCTGAAATCTGGACCTCCAGATCCTCTCCTGTCAGTCCCAGGACCCTCCATAGCTGGACCTCCCCTCTCAAGCCCTGGGCCCCTGAAATCTAGACCTCCGGGTCTTCTCCTGTCAGGCCCAGCACCCTCCATAGCTTGGCATCTCTTTTCAGGTCGTGGTCCTCTGAAATCTGGACCGCCAGGTCCTCTTTGGTCAGGCCCACAACCCTCCATTGATAAGCCTCTACTTTCAGGCCCTGGTCCCCTGAAATCTGGACCTCCAGATCCTCTCCTGTCAGTCCCAGGACCCTCCATAGCTGGACCTCCCCTCTCAAGCCCTGGTCCCCTTAAATCTGGACCTTCAGATCCTCTCCTCTCAGGCCCTGGTCCCCTTAAATCCTGACCTCCAGGTCGTCTTCTGACAGGCACAGGGCCCTCCATATACATGCCTCTGCTTTCAGGCCCTGGACCCCGGAAATCTGGACCTCCAGGTCCTCTCCTATCAGGCCTAGGACCCTCCATGGATAAATCTCTGCTTTCAGGCCCTGGACCCCTGCAATCTGGACCTCCAGATGCTCTCCTGTCAGGCCCAATACCCTCCATAGCATTACCTCTCCTTTCAGGGCCCAGTCCCCTGAAATCTGGAACTCCAGGTACTCTCCTGTCAGGCCCAATACCCTCCATAGCATTACCTCTCCTTTCAGGGCCCAGTCCCCTGAAATCTGGAACTCCAGGTACTCTTCTGTCAGGACCAGCACCCTCAATAGATAAACATCTTGTTTCAGGTCCCAGTTCACTGAAATCTGGACCGGGTACAGGACCCTCCATAGCTGGACCTCTCCTTTCAGGCCCTAGACCAACCATATCAGGTCCTCTCCTTTCAGGCCATGATCTATTGAAATCTGGACCTGCCAGTCCACTCACGTCTGGTCCCTGACCCTCTATAGCGAGACATTTTCTTTCAGGTCCTAGTCCTCTGAAATGTGTACCACCAGGTCCCCTATTGGTAGGCCCCAGACCCTCCATAGCAAGCCTTGTCCTTTCAAGTCCTGGTCCCAAAAAGGCTGGACCCCCTGGTCCTAGCATACCAGGTCCTAAATTGCTCCTAGTTGGACCGCTCCTTTCAGGCACTTGAACCACCATGAAATCTGCACCTCCTGGTCCTTTGTCATGCCTGAGGTCCTCCGTGTTTGGAACACTTATTTCAGACTCTGGTTCTCTAATGTCTAGGTCTCTAGCACCTCTTCTGTCAGGTCCCTGGCCCTCCACGTGTTTACCTTTTCTAGCAGGCTGATGAATTCTCACTTCATTTTCAAATGGTCCTCCTCTGACTGAACCTGATCCTCTTCTATCTGGCCCTCTCCAGTCATCTCTTATGTCTGATCCTGGGCCACTCCAATCTGGACCCCTCATATGTGAAACCAGGCATTTATCTTGATTTCTAGGGCCCCTCATATCAGGGCCAACAACACTTGGTCCTGGACCTCTCCAATCTGGATTTGCAATGTTTGGAAAGCCATCACCTCTTGTATCTGAGCCACCCAGACTACCCATATCTTGACCAGGCTGCATATAACTGCTTTCTGGTCTGTTTAATTCATGCATAGTTTCTGATTCTCTCCGGTCAGTGCCATGTCCACTCCTTTCAGCCCAAATATCAGGCTGTGGTGCCTTGAATTGTTCTCTAGGCCCACTAATGTCTTGTTCACAACTTTCATATTTTATGTTTGGCCCTGGTTCTCTCATGGGTACATCTTGCCCTCTTTGTAGGCCCCACCTTTCATCTGTCACTGCTCTTAGAACTCTACTCTCTAAAACTGTAGTTGCATTTGAATCTAAACTCCTCTCTTGAACACCACCCGTCCTGCTCATGTCTGCATCTCTTCCATGACCCTGAAAACACCTTTTTGAAGGGTCCCTTACCTCTAAAGCTGGACTGCCATCATGCCTAGATTGCCTTTGAGCTCCCCCTGAACCCCTAAAAGATGGACCTGGTCTCCTTATATCTGGACTTGGATCTCGAAAACCACCAGCCATAGCAGATCTCATACCTCCAGTATGTGGATTTTCACCTCTATCTTTTTGGCCGCAACCTCTTCCTATAATATCTGGAGCCCTATCTTCTATCTCCGTGACAGCTGCGAAACTAAATTGTCTTCTCATTTCTGTATCGCTTTGTCTCATATCAGGGCCTAGTCCTTTTACTTCTGGGTTCACACCTTGCATACTATATAGGTTTTGTGTGTGTGATCCATGACCCCAAATGTTGGGACTTATGCCTTGCATGCCTGGATCTCTCATATCAGGCCCTGGGAATCCAATTCCTGCCTCCCTACGATCTATCTGTGGACCTCTATGTCCAAGTTCTGGACCACTCATACCCGGTCCTGGATGCTTTCGCACATAGTCTATTTCAGTTCCCTTAACATCTTTGCCTGTAGCTTGATTTGAAATTCCTCCCCTTTGACGCAGTACATCTTGATGCTTTAAGTCTGGAATACCACCTTCTATCTGTTTGTCTGCCTCACCTGGGCATTTAAGATTTAGCGCTCTCAAACCAATATCGCTAACATTTGATATTGGACCTCCATCAGAAGACCACAGCATATTGGACATTGTTGTTTGACCTCCAATAGGCAGATCATTATTTTCAACTTTAACATGTTGCGTCGAGACGCTGGTATTCGTCAAAGGATCTCGGATTTCCTCAATTTTTACAGCGATACTATTTTCTATGCGGTTAGGTTTCACAAACTGTGGCTCTGGATCAGGGCTCTGAGGAGAATCTCGAATGGGTGGATCAATTTCTCTTAGAGGAATTGAACTTTCCATTTTGCTCATAAATAGAGTCTCCTGTTTAGGGGGTTTATCCACATGTGTAGAAGATCCATTACTTGTGTCATCATGGCCACTGACTGAAGTTTTTTTAGGCTCCTGGGGTTGTGGTGGTTCTGAAGTTTCAAGCTTCACATTGTGATGAAGTTCATGTGAAAAAGGAGAAAAGCCTTTAACAGCATTCTCGACTAGATTACTTTTATGTCCATCAGGCTCATATTTAATAGGAAGCAAGGTAAATGATGATGTGTTACTCTCTACAAGTTGACCAACAACAGAGTCTGAAGAGTCTGGAGCATTACATAGAACATTTAAAGCAGTTGATTTCTCAAGGACTTGTGGGGAAAGTCCCCTGCTCTGCTTTGGTGAAAGGGACCCTGAATCTTTTATCCTAGGAGATGATGGGGATCTTTTACGCCCATGAGAATGTCGGCGTGTAGTATGCTCTTTACGGTGCCGACCCTGGCGTTCAGACTGCTCTCTAGTTCGATGACTTGACCTCTCCCTTTCAGCTCTTCTATGTCTATCCCTTTCCCTACGTCTCCGAGAATGTGAAGGAGAACGCTGCTGATTTCTTCTTGAAGGACTTCTATGGCGGTCTCTTTCACGATGACTTCGCTTCTTTGGTGATGGCTTTTGCTTTCTGCTGTGGTATGAATTAAGAGTGCCCTTGCGGCCGGAACTATGTCCTGTTCTAAACAAAGATGAATCACAAGTCTTTAAACTGCCTCCTTGAAATACATCATCTTGCATTTCATTAAAAAGTGTTTCGTCCTCAGGATCATAAGCTACATCAGAATCTTCAATCTCCCCAGCAGAGGAATAATTGTCATTTTCCTTCACATTGTCCTGCGTTTCATCTTGCTCTTGAACAGTATCTGTATCATTTTCTAAATTAGGGGTGGCTGGTAAGTCTTCAAGCTTAACAGTTTGTAATTCCACATTTGAACTTTCCACAGTGTCTGTAAGGTTGCTGGTCTTGTCTGTTGATACTGACAGTTGACTGAGAGGCAAAGATTTCTGTGGGGGAGACATCAGGGAATCAGAAACAGAAAAGTGAGCCATGAACATACCCACAGCCTCTCTCTGTTGACGTAGTGCTTCTTCCTGCTCCTTCAATTGCCGTTTTTGCTCTTCAATCTGCTTATTGAGCTCCTCAAGCATCCGCTGTTGTTCAGTTAGTGTTGCAGCTGAGACAACCACAGTGCCTGTAGGAATGTTCTGAATTACTCCAGCTGGGGTGGAAGTTTGTGCTGGAGCTGGCGTTACAATCTGGGTAGAAATTGTGGTTGGGGATGATGGAGAATCTGATGTTTGAGTTGAAACAGGTGGCTTTGCTACATCACTTTGAATATCGGCAAAGATGGTCTCGTCCTCTGGATCATAGGCCACACCATCATCTACAAAGCCAGATAGGGCAGGGCCATCTGCCTTAATTGTTTCTATCCTCTTAGGGGCAACCTGTCCATATCCCATTGCTGGATCATACTCCTCTTCTGGGTCATAAGGCCGGTCAAATTCATTTTCTTCTACCATTTTTTTTACTTTGGATTTCTTTCCATACTGTTGGACAATTGGATCCACCATTGATTGAGACACCTGAGAAAACACTGGGCCCTTCTTCAGACTAGCTGTTGGTGTTGTCGTCGTAGAACTTCTGTCAGAAGAGACCACAGAGTCAGTTTGCTTATTGCCGAACAAACTCTTTAAGATAGTCTGCAGCGGTGTCTTATTACTGGACGTTGTTGTGGGATTCTTGTCAGAGATGGTGGACTGAGTGGCAGCAACAGCAGCTGAGGTAGAAACAGGAGGGTGTGTTCTAATATAATTCAAACTAGGTGGCATGGTCACTGAGCCAGAAGAGTCTGATGGTGAACCAGGGCAAGGTGGTGTGCCAGGAGGTGTGGTGCTCGCAGGAGTCTCTGGATTGTATGGTTGAAATATTTCCAATTTGTCTGAACCATAGAGGACTGGGGGTTTTGGAATCCACATCGGGTCTTTGGACATATTAACTTTTGGTCTCTTCTCTTCAATTTCCTGAGGCAAGCTTCCTGGACGTTTTGCCTTCTGGATGACTGCCAGACCCAGGAGAAGATTGGGCCTGTTTTTTTCAAGCCCTGTGAAATAAATCAATAAATTCATAATTAAACAATAACAAAATACTGATAAAATATTGGCATAATAATCAAATTCTTTTTATTTTCGTAGAAGATAATATGTTACTTTATCATAAGAGATGGAAGTGAGCGTGGTATTTACTATGGATAAAATGTGTCTATTTTATTACAGTAGATGAAACAGCTCTCCCGTTTTCCTCCCTCATTCTGACCCCTTAAACCAATCCAAATTATCAAAACGGAAAAAAATATTAATTTGGTGAGATTTTACAGCCTGAATGAGTAAGTGGTTATTCCTGCGCCTTGCAGGTGTTGCCATGGATACTCGTCCAGGCCCAATAATGCATACACTGACTATTAGAGGTCGTAAAAATCATTAGCATACCTGGTCCATCAAAAGGTTGTAGCATTAATGGGATTGGTTCCTTTGCACTGAGTGGAACAAGGTATATATCCTTGATGGACCGGTTGCTATCGGCGACCACACCAAAACGTCCTCTGCTGCTGAAATAGGAGAACAGGGAGACATAGGCCACCTCTTCCTCCTCTGTTGCAGGGTGAAAACGGATCACACATAACTCCTAATAAGCAAAGAACAAAAAAAGAAGATGTAAAATGTTATTATATATCCAATATTATTGTACAAGACACCTAAAGAAACACTAAATCTACTACTTGCCTTTGTAAGAGAGCTCTTTAGTTTCGCAACATACTCCCATACTGTTTGAGGCAGGATTCGTCCTCCAATTTGTATGGTATCAGGTAGATCCTACACGTAAGAGAAAGAAAATGTTCATATCTCAGTTAATTCAATGACAGATCTTTTTGATACAATAAAAGTTATTATTGTGCGGTACTATATACCATTTTGAGATTCTCAGCAGGTCCTGAAATCAGATATCCCTTGGTGACAAACTTGGCCACAGAGAGCATATTTAGGAAGCCTTTCCACACAATGTCTTGCTTGGCTAAGAACTGAGAGGTCTCACCATCAGCTGGGGATTCAGAGATCACGGTCCTGAGACACAAAACACAACAGCACAATGACAATCATATCCACACATTAATGCACAAATGTATACCTCCCAAAACAAAATCACTTAGAGTACAGTTCTTCATCTACCTTGAGGATGTGCCATAGAGTCTGGGATCCACAGAGGAAGACGGTTTCGTCAAGATAGATTTAGGTAATGGTTTCGTTGGTGGTGGAGAGGGGGCTCGTGTTAAAGGAGATGCAGTGATAGTCTCTTTAAGAGGAGCATAAGGGACCGATTGGTTACGAGTGGTGTTACTGGGACCAGTGGTGCAACTGGAAAAAGCAGAGAACCTGCTTGCTGCGGTGCGGGGGTCACGCCTTGTGATAGTTACAGTGGAGACGGCAGGGATCACAACTGGTGTGTATGCTCTCTTTCGTGTAGCAGTTTTAAAAGTGTCTGGAGTTGGGGATGCGGGGGATTCCATGACAGGGGAAGCCGGAGAGTCTAAAGTAGGGGAGGCTGGAGAGTCCATTACTGGGGAAGCAGGAAATTCTACAATAGTTAATGCTGGAGCGTCAATAATAAGACGGGATGAAGGGTCAATTAGGGATGATGTCGGCGAATCCATGTCCGGTGAGTCGGGTGGCCCACGCAGAGGGGAGTCATCTCCTGCAGTCTTTCTCCAAGGGGGTTCATATTTATCCCTCGTTTCAGAAACCTTGGGTTTTTTCTTTGCGGGTTCCTCTTCTTCCCCAACTAGCATTTGACCTTTGGGAAGAAATAAGGGTAACAATATATTAATTGCATAATAACGTCTATTGCACCGCTAATTGTAAAACATCTTTTTTAAATTACCTGTGCATATCTTGCATTTCAGGTCAAAGAGGTGAGCTTTGTGCTCCGAAGTTGTGTCCTTCAGCATGCAGGCGAGAATATCTGGTAGAGCACTTCTCTGGCTTGGCTGGCTTGTTCTGGTCTTGAGAGCAGGAGCAGGAAGACTTTTCTTCTGTTCCTGGAAAGCAACCTATACAGACACCGAACACACACGATCAGAAAGAACTTACAACGATATCATAACATCCATGGCCTTTCATGGGAAGTATGTATGTGCCGCAGGAGAGAGAAAATAGTTATTATATAAAATGCAAATGAGACAAGTACCCACCGTGCTTCTATTGGGTCTAGCGGGATTCAAACTGGGCAAATCAACCTTCACCGCTTCAGGCTTCTGCTGCAAACCTGTCGCTTTAGCAGCAGAATCCTTAACCTGGATGCACGATGGAAAAAAGATAATCACCTCTGACACAAAACACTGCTTCAACCTTCAAGTTCAAGGATTATATCTGATTTTTGTCTTAGCAGATGTGTTTTATATCTAATCCACTTTACCTCTGTTGTTTCTTTCGCACTTGGCTCTGATGCTTTGGTAGCCTGCATATCCTTCTGGCTCATCCTAGCCAGTCTGAAAGGGCTGATCTCTCCACGTACGACCCGACACAACAGACCCTAGAGAGGACCCATAACAGGATTGTCAGTTTGCTAAGAACATAATTAACTATGAGATTACCGAGAGAACATCTCCGTACAATTTCTGCAATAATGCAAGTTGCATGCAGAAGAACTTCAAACAAACCTTGTTTCTTGGGTCCTTCAGGTTGAACATTATAGTTCTGTACTTGTTCATGTATTTGCTGTCTGTGTTGCGAAATATGTCAAACATCTCCATCTCGATGCTCGCGACGAGCTTCGCAACTTCACTCTCGGACATCTCCAAATCGTCACAATCACACAACCTTAACAAACAAAAAGGCAGTTCGTCGATTAATGACCGCTCTGACAAATTGAGATGCAATTTTTACACTTTGATTGTTGTATAAGTGCAAAAGCAATTATTCCTGGAGTCAATCATGAAGGAAAATAGTCTGTTTTGTCAAGGAAAATAGGGCTGATTTAAAAAAGATTTTTTTTCCATTTTCAACCATGATGATCTGATTTTCTTTTACATTTTTTATATGGTTCATTACATTAGGATCATCTTTTAGTTTATCGCTTAAGCTTAAGTGTGCATTTACTCTTTCAAAATATTATTATATTTTGGCTCCTGCCACCATCAATTTAACTATTCCTCGTGCTCATTTTGAATGTACAAATCAGATCCATCAAGAGAGTGTAATAAGTGTAAAACAAAAAAGACTTTCACCTCTTAAACAGGATGCTGGAGAGGGAACGCTGGATGCTCTGTCGGACCTGGTTATTGGGCTGAGAGGGTCTGGAGGAGGGAGCGCTGGGTGCCGGTGGCACCAGCAGATTTCTGGTTTCGTTCAGCAGCGCGGGGGCCGAGGAAGGCTTCTGGCCCGATGCCGAGGACGACACATGGCTGGACGGAGGCTGGGGTCCAGGCTGCCTCTTTGGGATGACGTACGTGGTTTTAGTCACCATAAGAGCGCCCGTTTCATGATGTCTGGGAGCCGAGGTGGATGGGGATGGAGACGGACTAGATTTTGCTGCTTTGGGTGGTATCGCAAGATCTGATTCTGCAGATTGCTGCTCAGGCACCCCACTGTTGATTGGCTCCTTTCCTTGAGAGTGGCTCTGCGGTCCCAGCCTGCATCCCGACTCAGATGCAGACTGGGAGGCGGGAGCGGCATCTTTTGAGGTGTCCTCTGGGGGTGGTTTTGATGGAGTAACAGCCTCACCATCAGCCTCTTCCTCTTTACTGTCCTTAATAGCTGTTAGAAAAAAGAACAGCAGGGCATTTTGGTAAATATGAATCTAATAACTGACATAAACCAACATGTCACAAATCAGTTGAAAGTTAAAACACTTATTAATAAAATATGTTCCCTGCCTATAATGAAGCAGGACTGACACATAACACATATTCCCCAGTGAAACTGAATTTATGAGCAGTGTACAGTTACAACAGAGAGTTAAATCTAATCCTTTGCATTTGAGTGGGCGGCTCAAAAGTGGGCGGGCTTAGACAATCCTTTCCTTGTCACTAACAGTTGCAAATGGATGGATGGATGCCATGATAATATTGGTTGAACATGGTTGGTACTGCCTAGTGCAAGCACACATATTTTGTTTTACAGTAAGAAAAAGATGATCGGGATCAAGATAAAAATACGAAGAAACTTCCCCGTAATAAATTATTCTGCATATTTGGTTAAACAGGTGCACAATATGACTGTTTTTTCATCTCGAATGTACATGTTTGTCTATATCAAAAATGTTGAGTGAACAGGCCCTGTATTTGGAATTATGATCAACTGAGATATACACAAAATGCAAACATATAGAGTTTACATAAACCACTGATGAATGAACTAATGCCTATTATTATGTTGTATTATAACACTCTTTCACTACAATGACAAATTGAAACATAGCTGGCTTTTTTCTTGTCAAGTTTCATAATGTTTTCTGGTTTATAAAACAATACAATTTGCATTAAGCACATTTATAATGTACTTATCAGTCAGTTAACATAAGCTTTTTTAACATGAATAGTAATACTGGTGTGACTTCCTGTTCTTGTTTTTTTACAATAACAAATATGAACCACACTACTAGCTATACTGAATGAATGCCTACATTGAATGCATTGAAGATTCAACACATTGGATTTGCACAAAACAAATCTTTAAAACTATCAATTGTCTTCACGTCTTATTTCATCAAACTAATGTTGTGTTTATTTGAAGAAACACAAACTCAAAAGCTTGAGTCAAGACACAGTGAAGCATCATTTCCTGCTCACTAAATCCTTTAATGCCTATTTTCTATTTGAGATGCTGGTCAATGAGTTTTTTTATACTGACATTCGATGGATTCTGGGATATTCATTCATATGTGTGTGACTGCTACTTGTTTGGTCATCTAAGGAAAATCTATGAGAACCTGAGACTACACTTAGATTATATTCAAATTGCATAACATTTTTTTTTTTTTTTTTATCTAGACTTCATTGATATAACCGGTTAAGCATCTTTTACATCCCTTTTTTTAATAAAACATGTCATTATGAAATAGAATTAGCTGGAGATGGGTTTTCAATCAATGAATGCGTGCTTGGCCTTAAATGGCTAAAATGCTTTTCATAAGTAATCTCCAGGGGACATTTCCCCTCATTGAAGAGTTTCAGGGTCAACATTTAAAGTCCTCATCCCATGCGGAACAATCTCAGAGAGCAACGCGTTTATAGTGAAGACACAAACATGTGGTTTGGAGTTATTCCTGGTCTTCAGTTTTGCAGGAAGTGAAAACATCAATGTCTTTCTAAACATTGTTGGCCTTACGTGACTTGGAGGATATAAATGATGAGCGTTTAAAATGTGATTACAGAACCGGTGAGTTACGTAATGATACTTTAAAAGCTGTGAATGCACTTCACATTGACTAACTGATTTGAATGTTATCCACACAGGCAAAATGGTCTATGTTGCTTTCAAACTCTTGATTAATATGTCTTTTGTATTTTTATGCGGAAAATTAAAAAAAACAAATCAACGCCAAGAAGATGCCTCGACTTGAAATTGGCAGCTGTGTCTCCTCCTACACTGGGACTGCCAATATCGACACAAAAAAATAAAGTTCCTTGTATTAACTTTAACGAGAACAATTTGTTTATTGCTGTTAAGATTAGTTTGTTTGTCAACCCAGACCTGAGGGACGCATTTCAAAATATAAGGAGAGGAAAGTGGAGATGACAAGTTTGACTGACACACATTATTAGCTGCCGCTTTAGTGTGTGAAATATATTTTAATTTCCCTCGACAAATCTATGGCTGTCTGACCCAAAATTCCCAACGAAGCTGGAAACAAAGATATTGTAAAAACCGTGCATGTACAAATGTGTTCACAATGCAATATGTTCGCATTATATGGATGCGTTTAAAGTTCTTTTTGACCAATCAACATGTCACGCAGTTAAAAAGGGGAATATCACTGTTTAATCATATAGATACTCGTGTGTAATTTGATATGTTTAAGGTTTTGAGTAAACAAAGTCTGGAGATACTTAGAATTAGATCTGGTTTTACTGGACAACTTGCATAATGAGTAAGTAAGCTGACTTTAAGCAATGCAGCTGTGCAACCACAGCAAGCCCTGCAGAGCTTGTGTGGTATGGATTGGAAGCCTCATCCATTACATGATCAAGTGGTTGAGGATTTATGGTCAGGAGATGGAAGGCCGCTTTAGAAACAAGCCAGCGTGGAGAAGATGAACACGTGAGATAGATTAGCCAAAATCCTGATCTTAGATTAGGGAAAAGTCATACTTTATTCATCCTATTAAATTCAACCTGTGCATTCGATCCATCAGAACCGTTTAGGAGCAGTGAGCGGGTCACAGGGCAACACCTGGAGAGTGAGATCACGTGGAGTATTGTTACTAATAATCAGAGCACGACCTGAAAACCCACACAGACGCGGGGAGAACCTGAGCGTAGAGGTGTGAGCTCATGGAGATGCAGTAAATTCAAGGTTGAGCCTCGTGGAGATGCAGTGGGAGGGTCACATCTGTGGTGTGCGGCTCCCACTCCCAAACCGTCTTTCTATGTAGGCGCTCAGATGAGTATCATTGAAGGAATGTGTGCAGATATGCCTTCTGAGCACTTCTGAGCACTTCTGAGCACGTCTAACACGCTGAAGAAGTGCTATTAAAAATGTTTAAATAAAGAGAAACTATGACGCATCCTTTTACAGATTTTGAAAACAGTGAGAGAGTGAATGTTTCTGGTTGTGAGGATCGTCTGTAGACACTTCCCTTGCTGCCTGTAGACGCCGACAGGCAGGTAGACAAACGAATGGAAAACTAAATGAATCAAATAATGAAAGAAGGAAGCGACAAATATTCAAGTTAGTCACTTTCTATATATATATATATATATATATGAGGAAAAGAAAGAATGAAGAGTCTTTATTTTTGCATGACTACGCTATTGTGTGTGCGTGTGTGTGTAAAAGTGAGGAAGCAACAAGAGCATTTGTCTCAGTGAGCGTGTCTGGTTTTCAAGGTATGAAGCACTCTTTTAGAAGCTATCATTTGTGAATGAAGGAAAATCTCGACTAAATTAAGATTTAGATTAACCCAACAAGTCAAAAATAAATAATTTATATTCATGCAGTCCTCACAGACTGACACGCACTTCTTTATTTCTGGTATTCTTGATGAAAGTTGAAAGAATAATTTATTTTCCTTTATTCCTCTCACACTTCTCGGTCACAATCTTTCTTGGAGCCAATCGGTCCTCGGACGCCATTCTTTAAATATCACATCGACTCTGACGTTCTAGCAGACCCACTACTGTGCAGCGCACCATCTCCCACCACCATCACCACCACCGGAGATTCAACTGAGAGTTTCCATCAACCACCTACTGGTTGTATTTTACCACCAGCTGCGTCTTGACTCCGGGGGATTTTGTCCGATCGCTCATCTTCATATATATATATATATAATACGAGGAATGAAAAGCGTCACATTTATGGGGTCCGTCCGCCAAAACCACTCTGTCAATAACCTCAAGAAATATTGTTATACACTTCCAAATGGCCTAAAAACAGAGTATAGTAGCATTACACTGATTAGTGTTGTATTTGTATAGAGGTCAATTAAAATCATCCGACTCATTTCTATCTTGTGTTTGAGCCCAAAATAACTCTCATAACCACTGTGACTGAAGCTTTGAGAGGCCTGGCGGACTTTTCCTCTGATGCCAGTGATAAAGATGTTACCACTTTGTTCTCTGACATTTAAAACAGGAAGAAGTTCCTTGTGATGACCGTAGGAACTTGGCCTGGTTTTTCAGACCTCTGGATCGCTGCTCACATCTCAGATTTGTTCAGCAAAAACTAAAATGGCAACTCGGTCCGCTTGTCAACAGATGCTAACAACAACAAATTAGAAGACCGATCTGTAATATCGACTTTTATATGCCTCCCTTTGCACAATGTCACACTTGAATTTATTTAAATTTGAACGGCTAACCATCAATAAACAATAACCTAGGTTGGCAGGAAAACTGATTGGACCTATAAGAATGTAACTTCTTTTTTTCCACAGCTCATCAAAAGGTGCCATCCGGACAGAATTTGTGTCTATTTATTTATTTAAATGAACGAATATTTTTAACCGAATGTAAAGCGTGATATCTATGCAGACACGCTAATCAGCTAGCTCCTTCTTTTAGACTGTTAAGTAACATCTAACGTTAGCAAAGCAAAGCTTAAAAAAGGGCAAATAATGACATCAAATAAAACTACTGAAAAACATTCCAGATGGCGTTGAATTCAGGGTTTGATGCGGCTGTTTTCTTAATAAAACTGAGCTCAAACATACACAAACTATAGAGCAAGCTGTCATTTAGCAGTTGGCTTTTCTTTTTTAATAAATGACAACTGTAAATGTAGATTCAATGGATCCAGTAGCAGACAGACTGAGGGGGTGAAGAGCTCCCCCCCCCCCCCCCATTTGTTTCATGGCTCAATGCTTGTGAAGTGTTGCAGAGATGAAAACACAATCATATGTGATATATTGAGACTGAACTTACCACTCTGCTAGCTCATTTATCAAAACCATGAAAGAAAAGAAAACTACGTTGTCCTTAAATAAGCAAGATACTTCAAAAGCGCACACAACTATTTGTGGTATGATGTATTGTGTGCGTGTGTGTGATATCATTCATATTTACCATCTGTCCTCATTATAAAAGTCTGTCTTTGGTTGTCAGAAAATGTGCAGATATTGGGAACAGAATAGATTAGTTAATGAGTATAACTGCTTTAGTTACATCACCGAAATCTGAGATAAAATGATATTTTACACTTCATTCATGGACAGTTGTTTCAACAGAATGTATATAGAGGACCAAAAGGTTACCAATGCTCTTGATGAAAAGTTAAGGAATCGCCAAAGTTATTGTCCCCAATGTGTGCATCAAATTTCCCGGAAACCCAACAGTCAGTTGTCTCGTCACCATGGTAACACGAGAGGAACAAAATTCCCCGGAGTCGGCGGAGTTCATTATCTGAGAACGGTGAATTGTCTGTGTAAAAACGAGTGGAAATTAATCCAATGGTCGTTGGGGTGTATTTCAAGTTGGTGGGCGCGATCGACCAGTTTCCGTCCATAGAGTCGCACGGCCCTAAAAAAAATGTTTTTAAAAGCCCCGCACAAATATTATAGTTCACTATTCATGAAATGCCAACGCTTTCCAGCGCCTGCAGTACATCAGATATGTTTGTGTGTCCTTGTTTTCTGTGGTCTGCTGCAAGAGGTCCGTCTTCAAATGTAATGTCGTCAGCCGTTAGCGTCGCACTGGTTACCTCGACGTTGTCTAACGGATTACTGCAGAAAATAAACTCCGTGGCGAACAAGTTAAGTTTCAGAAAGATAATCTTCACACCACTTTTGTGATTTTAGACGCGTTAATACTTGATGTGTGTTCGGCGGCGTGATTCCCTTTAGTCTCCTTTAGCTAACGCCTTTTTTTTTTTTTTAAAGACGCGGAAACGAGTGAGTGGGATATTTTCTATTTCATATTGTGGAACAAAACGTAAAAAAATCACTCAAAACTTGTGTTAACTACAGGCCATATTTCAGATTTTTTAATTTTTTTAAATGCTGACTCGTCACCGGGTTTGAGGACTCATTCCTGCAGGCTTTGTGTTTAACAGGCCGACATTTAACCTTTCTTTTGTTTTACATTACCATCAACGTGAGACTAAATATCACTGTGAAATACTTAACAATGTGTCTTCCATTTTGATTTGTGTCGATTCCTCCATCTTTATTTCCGCTCACTTGTGGGTTAGCATGTGGGAGATGAGACAGTTCATCACTGGAGGACAACAGGGTAAGGGGAAGCTATGATTATAATAATATATTATCATGAGTAAATAAAAGCATGCTCCGTGGTTCAAAGGGGATTTCTTTTCTCTTTTTTTGACTGTCAGGATGAATGAGCACCAACATGTTAGGTCTCACTATTCTGGGGAGATGGAGAGTTTGTGTACATGTGTGTCAAGCTGCTGCAATACAGGTTCACCCTTGATTGGTGCTTTGAGTCACATGAGGTTTTGAATTGTGTTGTATTTAAACCATGTGTATTACTGGAAGGTAATATATTGAGTGGTTTTTTATACTCTAGGAGCACATAACTCCAGAAATCATGTCACCATTGTGGGATTGTGGCTATTTTATCACATCACTTTTGGTTTAAACATATTTGAGGTTACGTCATCCGTACTATTCCACATCTCTGTTATTAAGTTTGACAGGAATCAAGCATGTATTAAATACAGCGACGGAATATTCTCTCAGAAAATGGAACAGTTTGTGAATGTCAGCAGTGTTTTCTCTTTGGTTGCACTTTACTCGTTTGGCCAGTAGAGGGTGCTCGTGTTTCACAATTAAACAGTTGAAAGTATTGAAATTATTAGACCGTGCTTTGAGAGCATGAGATGGAGAAACCGAAGTAAAAAGAGTTTAAAAGGAGGAAACAAAAAGCTGCAAGTAAAGGTGAAATAGAACATTAAAATGGATTTAGGCTAAAAGGTGACATTTATTGGCTGAATGTCTCATAGAGAACACTAAATATTCCACATACTAGTGTGTGTGCACTGGGTAATTAACATACTACCATACCAGTGTGACTTGTTACTGCTGTAAACACCGAAACCAATCAACAGAAATCACATGCCTCTCCCATGTCTGTTGCTACATCATGTGGTCGCACCGCCCTCAGGCTGATCTCAGAGTGCAAGCTGTGCCCTCTTTGAAGGAAATTATTTGTCAAGCGAAACTAAAAAAGTGTCACGGTCAAAGTGTTTGGAAATACCGGTTTGGTTCCCTCCTTTAAAATGTATCAGAGTGACAAATGTTCGTGAATGAGCAGATGTTCTCCCAGCGGACTTCAAACCAAACGGATTAGTTTGAAACGGTTGAAATAATAAAAAAGGAATAGACCTCGTGAGATCTTTGCCCAGAGATTGTCGAATGGTTTTGTCTGATACAATCATACCATCATAGGCATGTAAAGATCTACGTTATGTGAATGCACCTTTGCAGTTGTGGTTGTCTCAACTTTATCATCTCTTCTATTTTGCACATTTTGAGGAATTCTTGTACTTATTAATGTGAACGTATTTTGTGTCGCTTCTCTGGTTGTTGAGCAATAAACATGAAGCAGAATAAATGACAATGACCTGTTTAAAAAGGGTACAGCGGTTTCCCCCAGTCAACATCTCCTGTCGGTGTCTATTAAGTATTATTAATGTACTTGACCACAAATAATAAGCAACTTTGTTTTAGAAGTTACGGTGCTGGCCATGACGCCCAACATCCCTGGTCCAGGTCTGGAAGGGGGGGACCTTTGAAGAATCTTTCTACTAAAATATATATATATATATATATATATATATATATATATATATATATATATATATATATATTCTCTTTTATCTTTAAAAAAGGCACAAAAATACCCCAACACAAATACAGTAAGTAGAAGATATTCAACAATAACACAGCAGGCCATGTCACATGATCTTCTGTTTTGTGTCTGGATAGTTTTGTTATTTTTCATATATATATATATTTATATTATTTAAATTCTTTTAGAAGAAAGTGTGGTTATGTTAAAAAAAATTTTTTTTAAAAAGAGTTCGTAAAAGAAGAAAAAAATCTCACTTTCAAAAGCATGTTTAACTTCCCTTAAACTAAATGTTGCTTTAGTTTTAGACAAAGCACTGAAGTATGCGATTTAACATTAAGAGGGAAATTATAATAAAGGGTACTATGACAATTCCCTCAAACAAGTTGTGTTTTCTTGATAAATATTTACATAAAAAAGGAACAAATTAGGCATGCTTTGATAAAATACAAAAGAATGACTTAAAGGCTGTTTTGCAATCAATCAATCAATCTCCTCTGAATGTGAATGATTAACTATGAGGACCATTGTGTTTTGGCCTATCCACAGTATTTGTTGAATGGTGGAGGTGCACTTTGATCTGATCTGTAGTCAGTTATGCACGTCTCCCACTAATAGTGAAACTCACAAAACACAGGTGGGGAAACTGAGACGTGGTCGTCGCTGAAGGCAGCTCCATCCCCACAGACTGAGGGCGTTAGCAAGCAAACACGTTGCTCATCGGTCCATGCGTGGAGGAAACCATTGAAACCATCTGGCAGTGAATTCAAAATGAAAACCCATCCACATCTTCGTTGACCAGACGGCAACCGGTTGTATTCTGAGGCAACACTTTGCATTGTTTTCTTGGATGTCTCTTTGAAAATCGACAAAGAAAATGAAAGGATATTTGTCAGAATGCTCATCATGCGGTCTGAGTGAATAAACCTGTGTTGATGCTCCTGTATTCACGATGAAACGCTCCATTTTAGAGCCTGTCTCTTTAAACCCCCGTCCCCAAAAAAGCCCAGTCAGCTTAGATTGGTTTTGGGGGGGAGGGGGGAGTGGGGTTGACAGGAAGAGTAGCATCAAATCACATTTTTTGTGAGAAAACTGGACTGGGTTGTCATATTTCAAAGTGTGTTGGCTGGTAGGCACTCTAGAAACCCAAATGTATAGCATAGAAAAGCTTCTCTCTCTTTTTTTTTTCACAACATGCTCCCTTTAAGCTCCGACCAGTGAGGCAAGACTTCCCACTGAGGATCACTTTGAGGTCCAGCAGGAGCAGCAATATCCTTCCCTTGTCATCTTCAAAAGGTTTTTACAGTTCATGTCGCTCCGATAAAAGTTTCCATGAGATCCATGATGTCAATTGATGCAGAGATGAAACGGCAAACGATCACGTGTGGCGTCACCGGACAAGCGCCTCTGTTCACCGGGCTACACCCGCCATGGAGGACTGCTGGTTAGCAGATGCGGTCTCGGGCCTGCATCTCCTGACCTTTCAACCCCCACTGTGGACCTGTGAGACGCCCTGCAACACAACAGCTGGATACTTGACCCCTGCTGGCAAAGGGCGAGCAACCCTGCTCTAGAAATAAGGCCCCCCCACACACACACACACACACACACACACACACACACACACACACACACACACACACACACACACACACACACACACACACACACACACACACACACACACACACACACACACACACACACACACACACACACACACACACACACACACACACACACACACACACACACACACACACACACACACACACACACACACACACACACACACACACATTCAGAGGTTCATTGGCTCCAGGAGGCGTCGAGCAGAGGTGGATGCAACAGGTGATGAGCGAGATGAACCGCTGGACAACTATTGTAAATGGATTTATCGTTTAAGGAACATGTAGACGTTGTCCTGTGTTTTAGTGATTTATGTTTGCCGTTAGTGTAGATCCATGATCAAAGTTTGCATATTCGATATATCAAAGAATTCAGAGTTTTAAGAAGTCTATGTTTGTAAAATAAATGTCTCATTATGCGCACCTCGGCACCTCTGAAACGTCTGCCTGAATAGAAAAAGTAAATCTGAAAAAGTAGATTTCATTGGAGCTACTTTCTCGATGGAAGGAAGATCCAAAGTAAACAATTTACAGCGACGTACTGTATTAGTGTAGCAGCAAAGATACTTCATGTTTGAAACAGAATTAATAATTATTAGTCGAATAGTAACGATCAATGTGACACAGGGAGCAAAAAGGTAACACGGGTCATAACAATGTGTTTCCCTCTGTGGATGATGGGGGCAGATCTCTAATTGGTCAAACACTAACATTTGATACGTACTACTTTTAACAGCCTTTCACAATATTTGCAAACGTAAGACTAAAATGTGAGGTTAATAAGGTTCATGCCTTTAAACCTTAAAGTTACTGTGAGGACCTTATTCCTAATGCTTGAGAATGGTGCCACCAGGTTGAATTCTGCACAACATCCAATGAAATCCTGCAGGTTCACCACAAAAGGTCCTTCAGCTCAAGACTCCGGCGGGGCCTCCAGCAGCGACCAGTCTGCCGCAGACCGACTCAGATCCAGCTCCGCTGCAGCCTGCAGTCCCGAGCAAAGCTTCCCCCTGACTGCTCCGCCAGGTTCCTGCTGAGAGCAAACATCGCCGCCATGCTGCTGGAGGCCCAGGCCGTATTGCTGGGCCCGCTGGTGGGAAGGGAGGCACAGGAGAACCTGAACCAGGACCGACTGGAGCAGCATGTCAGACCCCTGCTGCAGTCACATTAGAGGCTTTCTAAAAAGGGACCCTTGTGCTAAGAAACACTGCCACTCATCCACAGGGACCGCCAGAATCAACACCAATTGAAGGTTCCTTGAAGGAACGTTAACTTATTAGGAATGCAGAAATCTCTGCAGTGCATCATGCTGACAATTTGGGTTTGGTGAACAAATATTTTACTTTAATGTAATGGCTGTAATAAGTTAAATATTTATTTTATCTTTTGGTGTTCTCGTGAACGTGAGGTTTTATTGCTGTTGCTTTACTAGCAGTAAAGGTTGGGGAAAAAGGGCGAAGAAGCTGGCCCCTGGTCACACATATTATCACTTTTGCTGCCGTTTGTATGAATATATATAGAGAGAAATATGGAGTCATATGTGAAGGTGTACGCATAAACAATAGGGGTAGCGGTTCCAGAATCAGGTTGTTCTTGTACTTCCACCCATTGACAGAACTAAATGTGACCGATTATGACCCAAGTAGGCTTCTTTAACAACTATACCCAAACTCTAAAAAGATGGCTATCCTTCATCTCTATCTCTAGAGTTTGTATATGCATGTGTGGTGAACTGTAAGCTTTCTTCGTTTGCAGGAGGCTGAAGTCGCTCGGAGGAATGCAGCATTCTCCCCCCCCCCCACCGACCGACCAGCTGACCCTTCAAAATCATCTTCATGGAAACGTGACCCCAAATCTCCCGTTCACTGTTCGGTGAACTCCAGGTGGAACGTCATTCTAGCTCTGCACTGATGAATCCTCCAATCGCCTCTGCAGAAGCAAGAAGGCAACTACTCCTCCATACCAGCTACTCCGTCCCGATCCATTCAGAATCACACTCAAGATAAATACTGCTTTGTTTGTGCAACAACGACTGGTCTGGGAATGTGTGTGTGTGTGTGTGTGTCTGTGTTGATGGATAAGACACTGGAAATGCAGCATGATGGAAAAGTGTTCCCCCTGAGACATGGAAAGTTGTTGGGGCAAGACAGAGGGACAGGAACAGTTACAAAATGTTATGTTGTGGGAATTGGTTCATTTTACTTTGATGCAACTGAAAAGGGAAAAAAAAAATGTGAATGAGATGATGCCTGATATTCATAAGACAAGTAATAAATGTTCTGTTTGTGCGAACGAACCACTGGTTTGGGGTTCTTGTTTGAAAAGCACAGGCGTGAAAAGGTGGTGAACCAAGTTTTTCCTGTCTGGCCATCTTGCCAGCACTTGGCAAAAGCCCTTTAGCCGGAGCCACAGTGGACACTTAAACTAACCCGTGAACCAAACAATAAACTAAAATTATTTTATGGTTTTCAATCAGCAGTTGGCCAACAAAATAATAAAACCTATCACAAGGCCACTTATCACTTCAGAGGTCTACATATCTGTGATGGGAGTTAAGGATCTCACACTTGAGTATGATTGTTTTGTTTTTTTAAAGAAAAAAAATATTTGCAAGATGTGGTTCAATATTTCAGAGACAAATTGGCTTTTGCTCATTGATTACAGCTTAAGAGAGGTGTGTGTGTGTGTGTGTGTGTGTGTGTGTGTGTGTGTGTGTGTGTGAACAGTTCAAACCGAGAGGCTCACTGCAGACACATCCCAGATATGTAGCTACAGCTTACGAGGGAAGACAAGGGTTGAGGGGTCGCCTGTAACGGTGTGTGTTGTGTTGCATTTGCAACATGCACCTAGGTTGTTGTCGCACCTAGGAGTAACATTGATATACAGTAAAGACGTGTGGAAATAGGCTAGATTGTGAATATGAGAGCCAAAAACCACATCGACAAGCATGACTACGGGTTCGGTATTACACAATTTGCCGGGTGACTTCTGGCACGTATTTGCGTGACCAATAGTAGGAGTTTGGAGACCAAACATAGTCAGAGATTGACCACTTTCTCCTGGTGAAAGATCATGTAGTGATTCCAATGTCGCTGGTCAGTCATGTAGTGTGAAAACCACGACTTCAAGACTCCAGATTATGAGACTGCACAACTATCCGATGGATTTGAAAGTCGTGTGGTGTGAAGGTTGGCTGAAGCTGAACATGTGAAGACTTCATGTGCACTGCAGCTTAAAGGTGAGAAACCCACTGTAAACCTCGACGGTAGAGTATTCTTCGTACAAAGTTCAGCAGCTTTGTTCCCCGTACGCGGCATGTTTCTAAAATAACTGTTGCTGAAAGTGTGGACATGTCAAGCCTTCCTTTCTAAAAACTATGCTTCTTCCAATTCATACAGTGATGTCATTATCTGGAGCACATATTCTTCAGTGAAAACCTTTCGAGTTTGCCAAAGACCTTTGCAAAGATCAGAAGAGAAAAAGAGAACATTGGGGCAGTGTTCCAATACACTGGTACCAAGGACCCGGCGGTAAAGCACCCAGCACTGCCCAACACACAGTTGCGCCGTTTTGCATTTTCCAGTTAAACCAGTTATGTGACTGGTTAAAAATGAGTTTGTGTTTTGTTGAATGCTTAAATCCTCACTTTGAGACTTTTTTGGCATATTTTGGGCATTTAAAATAATCAAAAAGGAAACTAGTAAAGTAAAATACTTACCCACTGCTACTTATCAGTCATCCCAGAGAGAGGAGGTGTCCAAGTGTGTGTGTCCAAGTGTGTGTGTGTGCATGGGTGTGATTGTGTTACGTAGTGCCACGATTCATAGAGGAAGGAAAATCTGTAATGCCCAAAGAGGCACTTTGTGCATGGAGTGTAAACTGCCGTGTGATCTGAATGTGTATGAGTAGCGAATGGTACATACACGCTGTGTTTAACTTAGATGATGGTATGGAAGTGGCCTGCACTTCTGTGAGACTGGGGTCGCAGGCTAAGGGAGATGCAGCCTCCTCCTGCCCATCATCTTCCTTCACCTCCTCCTCCTCTTCACATTCCTCCTCAGCCTTTTCTGCTAATCTCTTAGAGATCCTACCCGACCTCTGACCCTGTGATGAAAATATGTAAAAACAGGTCAAAATCCAACTTCACTTCATAGTATAGAATAGATTTTCAACACAGTGCTTTCCCATGAAAATCAGAAACTGTAGAAAAGACTCAACAGGAAAATATATTGCCTATGCACTTTAAATGTCGCCCTCCATTTCTCAAGTTTCTCGAGATGAAATTGCTTACCTTAGCAGCGGGTCGGGCAGTGACAGCTTTTTTTGGTGGCCGTCCTCTGGAGTTGGGCACCTTGGGACCAGAGAGAGTCTTCATGGTGACGGCAGCGTGCTGCAGAATACAGTCAGTGCCACAATAAACAGAGTCCTGTAGGGCTTGTCTGGAGCACCCGGGCCCAATGCACAGAGGAAGCAAGCTCTCGGTCTCCATCTCAGCTTCAGGCTCAGCTTTAGCTTTTGGCTGAGGCTCCGGCTCCGGCTGAGGCTCCGGCTCAGGCTGAGGCTCTGGCCTCGTCATAGGAGCCTCCTCCTCCTCCTCGTCCAACACCAGCACAGTCTCCTGAAACCAGAGTCTAATCTTAAACCACGACAGCAAACTTCTGTTGTGCAAATCAACTGATTGCTAATGATTCAAATATAATATTGTGATCTCATATTTGCTGTCACACAGGAATTAGAGAAATATTCAACCTAAAAAACTACCTCAACAAAGCTATTTAATTTTGTCATTTTAGTGACAAAAGGATAATAAGCTATCTGGAGATCACTGGAAACAAAAATGAAATTCTAACCTTGAGGACTTGCTGCTGCTCCTCGTGGCCCTCCTCCTGTTCTCCACCAGCAAGACTCAGCGTCAAGCATTCAGGATAGCTCAGCTCAGGCTGCGGTTTAAAGTAAAGCTTCGGTTGAAGCTGGATTCGCTTCTTTGTAGTGCAAGGAGGGCAGATGTACTCTTCCCCTTTCCTCTCCATCTTACGGCCCTGTGCCGCAGTGATACCAACACAGTCGCCGTGGAACCAGTCCTGGCATTTGTCACAGCAGATCATGAACCTATAAGTGAAAACAAAAACAGCAACGAATCAGGAAGTGAAACGAGCAGATGGTTGAGGTAAACCGCCGAAGCCCAAGATATCTTGTTATCAGAAATGAGCATCTACCTTTTATCTTGTTTTTGTTGACAGATGCAGTACAGAGCATTGGAGTCAGAGCCCTCTGTGTCTGATATGCCTGAACACTTCTTTTCGCTTATCTTCTCCTCCTCTTCCTCCTCTGGTGCATCATCGTACTGACCAGGAGTCACATCAGTAACCTGGTCTAAATCAGTGTCTATGAGTATGCAGTCTGAGCTTGATTGCTGAGTGGGACTGAGAGTGATATCAGAGTTAGTAGAGGATATCTCCGTTTCAGCAGAGCCGTGTGGATCATTTTCTTTTTCCTCCTGCAACTGTTCAGCTGGATTAACAAGCACCACCTCATCATCGTTGTCCTCATCATGTACAATGTGTGATTGAAGCGCAGCGGCCCTGCCCCTCCCTCTGCCCCTTCCTCTACCTCTTCCCCTTCCTCTGCCTCTCCCCCTTCCTCTGGCCTTGCCTCTTCCACCTCTACCCCCTCTAGCTCTCGTGTCTCCCTGCTTGCCTTTTGATATCAGTTGCTCTTTAATCTGTATCAGAGTCATTTCATCACTGTCCTCTTCTTGACTAGAAATCAACACCACATCATCGATGTCCCCTCCTGCCTCATTGTCAGGAGTAACAGGTCGCAAGATCTCCATGTCATCAGCAGATTCAATATTATCAGGCACCTCTGTGTCTTCTATAACCTCTGGAGGAGGAGCCTCGGTGGCATCAGTGGCTTCCAAAATGTCGGGAACTGCCAGAGCATCTGACATTTCTATTGACAAGCCTTCATTCCCGCCGAGCAGTGAGAAGGCAGTGTGGAAGGCAGACCCAAAATCTTGCCATAAGCTGGGGTCAAGGCTCCCTCCTGCAGAAGCTTCGGAGGCCGGCTTGCTCTCCTCGGACACAGGTGATGATGGGGCAGACCACTCAAGCTCATCTAGAACACTCTTAGTTGCACTATTAGCTCTCTGGGTGGGGGGGGTTTCTGGAGTGGGCGGGGGTGTCTGGTTGGTTCGACGGCTTCGGCCTCTGCGTACAAGCGGAGGACTGTTGGTTAGGTCTCCGATTTCATCCAAGAACTCCCTTTTTGCAATGGTGGTCCGCCTGAAGCCCCATGACTTTTTAACCTGAGACATGGTCGGCCTAACACTCGACTCTGCCCCTTCTGACTGGCTCTGTTCTTCCTCTATGGAAAGACAGAACAACAGAGTCAACGCAAATAAATCTCTTTCATGTTCATCATAATAACAGGTTGTGTGCATCACAGCAACTCATAGACTCATTTACCTGCATTATATCCATCGGTGTTATGTTCCATTGGGTCTATTTTGACATCTACAGCTAACAACTCTGTCAACAGACAAATACATCAATTGTTAGTACACAGCTTCTAAGGACTTTTAACTATTGAGAAAGATGGATGAGGACTAAATGAAGAAAAATAGGTACCTCTAGAAATAAGTCACAGATGGCTGCAAATGTCTAATTTTCAGGATGTGCAGTCATTCCAATTGTCACTCTTTGAAGCTGGGTAAATAAAAAGGAATGCGTAAAGAGTTATTATAAATATAAGGACAAAATAAGGCATAACTTGATTAAGGATATCCGCTGCTGTGTGACAAGGCAGACCTGGCCATCCATTCCAGACTGAAAGATTTGTTCAAAAGCTCATTCCTTTAATATACGAACAAATGCGCTAAATTGTTAGTTTATTTGGGCGACTGAATTAAAACCAACACGGTCTAATAAAGCAGCCTAAAATACAGCATAACTTCATATAACGTTAATTTTTTTTGTTAAAGCTGTCAAGAGCAGGGTTGATTAAACCACTGATGAATTGTATAACACTGTCAGATATTTCTAAACATTAACATTATAACCTTCATGAAGATCGGGGTTAATGCAGGGCGGTTGTTCTATACTTCTTTTACTGGTGAGCAACAAAGTGGGTTTAACTCAGACTCAATCAAGTCAACTTGGAGCTTTAAATTACCCCTATTTTACAAATTAAGATGAGAAAGTGACATTCAAAAACATGGGATAATAAAGTTCCAGTTCCTCAGTACTGTATTCTATATGTGTTAACTTAATTATAGAATGAAGGAATGTAAGGCTAGCTATCCACATGTTGACATGGGTGTAACTAACTGGGTTGAACACGAGTGCATTTTAACACTTAACGAAGGAACACGTGATGAAATATACTGTTTCCAGAATTGTGTCTAATTAAAGCCTAGTTTCATCCAATGTTGTCTAATTTCTCGCTTGCATCCAAACGCGTCGTTTACTCAAATTTAAATCTGTTTACATTATTTAACGTTGGTTTCCTGTTGTGGGCCTGAAGATGGACCCATATTTTTGTTTTGTCTGGTGCAGACTCAGCCTGGTGTAGGTGGTACATTTATGCAAAGTCTCTGCCACAGCACTGACGCCTATTTCCGTGTACTTTACATTCGTTCACAACATTAACAGCTCTTGCTAATGTCACTACCAGATATCAGCCCGATGTGAAAGGGGCAGAAACGAAACTTTATTTTTATGCAACGACGCAAATACCCAAATAGATATTCCGTAAAGAGAGTAGAGGAGTATATTTTCTGTTCTCTGCACATCAATTTAAGCTAAAGTTAGCCACTAGCTAAAACACTACGCGCTAATAAATGCTTCACGCTGCGAAGCTAGTCGTCCCCACCGCTTCCGAAACAATAATTACACGTTGCAGCCTTGAACGTGAACGCTGTACGACGGAAACTGGACTCATACCTTGAACCTTATCGATTAGTTTTCCATGTATTCATGGGTTCGCACAGCTAGCCAGCTAGTAAGCTAACACAGCCTTCCATTTTCTCTTTATCGCTTTGCCGTTTCGTAATCTCGCGAGAGTTACTCGTCACGGGCGTGAAAAAGCCCCGTGGCTTCCGGTTCAGCATGGCGATCGTTAGCATTTTTTTTTTTTTCAAAGAAAATATGTCTAAATGAATCGAGGTGCACTGCGTTAAGTTGATCAGAGCATATTTATTTTTTTCTTCACGAGTCCATTTATTGTATGTACAATATGTAAACACGAACACAAGCTCAAAAAACAGACATGCGCACAGGAAATAATATCCAGCCAAAATGCAGTTTCTATTTATTCCTACCCAATTCTTACAGACAGTCTGATCAGGATTTACACCAGCAAGTTAAACAGAGGCTGCGCTTACAGCTGACATTCATATGAAGTAATTAATTTTTTTTTTTTAGACACATAGAAATGTGATTTCTTTAAACATACTATAAAAACATATAACACTATAAATATTGTTCAGGTATTTTTCTTACAAAAACTTTGTACAGTTTACATTTTTTGTTTTTTATAAATCACAGATATTTTTTTTTTTCATGTAGGTCTATACAATGTTTAACTACAATACAAAGTTGGTATGAGCCAAAAAATGCCCCCCCTCCCCCTCCCTCCTGCTGACAGTTGAAAACATTACGTTTAAACTTGCATTACTCAAAATATCTCCGTTGACATGAAGTGGACATGGTTTTAACAAACTTGCATAACTCAACATACCTCTGATGGCACCACGATGACTGAATATCAACTGTTGGTGGCTGTTTTTGTCTCATAATATTGAGATAAATCCACTAAATGATACAGCAAGTAAAGTATTTAAGAGCAGCATTGAAAAGTGTAAATATTCTGTGGGTCGATACAATCTTGTTCAGACTTGAAACAAAGTGGTAACAGAGCTATAGCAAAACTACAATATGAAAACATACAACCTCACATTTTATTTCTCAAGACAGACTACTTTCACATTGTGAATCCACCTGAACACAGACTTTGTGGAAACTGCAAATGAGAGATGAAACAAAACGACCAAAAAAAAAAAAAAAAAAGGTCCACCAAGCAGATTTAGTACACATGGGAATGGAAAAGTGATGCGTCAGAGCTGTGGGGGGCCTTCGAGCACCAAGTTTTTGACATCACAAGCCTTCCACAGCGGCCTGGCAAAATTTGCGATAAGTATCTGTAGTGTAGCGGTTAGGTCACCACGGTAACGCCAGCACCGTCCTTGCTCTTGTCAATGCACGTGGGAGAGTTGCTTTTGTCTGATAAGGGTCCCGCTGCAGGGGTCGGGATCTGCTTGGCGAGAGAGGGGCTCGATGACTTGACTGAAGGGCTCGCGTTGGAATCCGCTTCTGGCTCCTGCTGCGAAGAAGCTGTGGCTGGAAGGGGAGAACAAAATACAACGTGAGAACATCGACACCGCGTATCCGCAGAATGGGCCTCAGAGGCAAGGCGGTGTCTATAAAAGCAATGAGGTAATCTGTTGTTATTGTTGCAAAGTTATACTTTTTCACTTGCACGATATGAGCTTTTAAAAGGAATGAGTGCTTGGGTGGAGAGGAGCCGAGGTGACGGAGTTTATATTTATAGGAGGAATGACGGACTGTCTCGGATGGTGTCATGTCAGTTATACATTTATTAAAAGATGCTGTGGTATAAATGTATGAATCATTGAGCGGGAGCTGCCTTGCAGTTCTTTTAAATGCAGTGGAGTGAGACAAATTGTGTATGTTCAAAACAATAATTGACTATATAACCCTTCTGAATAAAATGAGTTTCACATCAGACTCGAGAGAAAGTCGATGGAGATTGTCTTTGAAAAATCTGCCTAATTATGGAGTTATAAACTTCAAAAAATTAAATCATTTTAGCATATTTTCTCAAACTGTCACTATTTGAATATGAAAGTTTGCGATCCGGATGCCATTTTGAAAACTAATCGAAACCAAGCACCGCCCACCTGCCAAAGCAAACTCTCATTTGACAGACAAACAGATCCCTAAAATGTGTTTCTTAAAACATTTGAGGCGAAATCTGGATTAATATTTGATCAACGCTGCAGGCTGACCGGTTAACCAGAATTCATTAGCGTTAGAGACTCCTCGGCTCTGATTGGTCGCTTTCCTTCAGGTGCGGAGGAATATTATTATTATATTGACCGTATATTATATTGATTTCTCACATATTATCCGTCTCATGTACTCCCGTCAGAGTATAGTGACAGTTTCATCACCGTTTATACCTATATAATAGTTACCAAAGACGGCTATAATCCACTATTTCACAAAAGCGACAAGGAATTTAGAATTGTGGTTTGTTTTTTTCAATCATACACAAGAAAAAGCCAGACAGTAAAGTACAAAAACTTTTTTAATTTTTGACATGAATCTGTTTAACATCAGGAGAATTATCCATCCTGATGGCAGAGAAGACATATTGTGTATTCCTCGACAGTACAGTGTAGTACACAGTTGTTTATTGCCATGTGTCTTTCATGTCAAATAACATTTTCAGTTTGGATCACAGTACCCGAGGAGCAAATACTGGGTGCTTCATCTGCAACAGGAAACACTGAACTGGGGGAAGCGTTCACATCGAGAAAACACATAGCTCGAAGAAAGAAAAGACTTTATCCTGCCTCTAAATCAAGTTTAAATAATAAATAATAATATATTTTTGTTTGAGTATCTATGGCAGACAGTTCCATTAGATTTTTAATGTCGATTTAATGTAATACAACAATGGTATTTCTGTATTTTTATTTGCCAGTTATTATCTTTAATAACCATTGTGGGACAAACCTTTTGCATCACGGCACTCACAACATATATCAACGACAGATTGAATGTTCATATTGACCACACTAGTGTGCCGTGAGTGTCGTCATATTACCTGACTGTGTGCAGGACTTCATGTGTTCTGGCCAGTGGGCTTGCTGGCAGGGGTAATCACAGTAACTGGTATTCCAGCAGCAATAGAAGATGGCCTCCTTCCTGCAATTAGCGCACCACTGTTTCTTTTTGGTCTCGTCCACCGCCTGCTGCTTTTCCACCTCCGTCTGCTTTTTCACCTCGGCCACCAAGCGTTCCCTTTCCTGCTCCAGGCTCTGCCTCATCTCTGCAATCGTCAGTTCTGCATTTAAAATGGAGACAAAAGTCAAAAACGTGAAACTCACGTAATATTAATTAAAAAAGGTTCAGGAGTATGTCAACTCTCAAAACGTGTTGCGACACATTCCTGAAGCAGAAAAAAACAACAAAAAAAACGTACCAAGATTGTGCTTCATCTCCGATAACTCTTGTTGATGCAGCCACTGGAGCTTCTCAATCTCTATCCTTAGCCGGCGAATCTGTGGCAGCAATACACAAGAGGTTAAAGCTTGCCAAGTATTATTATGACGTGTTAAATAAGCATCGGTCTATATGCCGGACATTTACCTCCGCAATTGTGTTTCCTGATGTGTTTTTTGAAAGATCGTTGTAGATTTCAGTCATTGTCCCTTTTATCGTGTCCATAATCTGCAGATTTGTGGCAAAAACACGTGATATTAGCCGACAGTTTTAACCAAGAGAGCCGTTATTAAAATTTCTAGGCAGTACAATTGGCCAAATTACTTTATTTGTGTACTTGGTGATATCCGCAGCCACCTCTGCTGAGCCTGTGGGGATCTGCACGTCTCCTGACGAGGAGCTGCCAGATGTGACCTGGGCAGCTGTTGAGGAGGAAGTACTCTGAGGCACGTCCTTTTGCACTGAAAGGGGATAAATTATACATCTGAATACACATTTCATCTTTTGTATTTCGTGTTTTATGTTCAGATGATTGATTTTGCCTGAGTGTATACCCTTGGCAGCTTGTCTGGTCTGATAGCGGGTACTGGAGGAGTTCTGCTGTTGGGACTGCAGCTGCTGAGGCCCCGGACTCTGGGCCGGCGTCTCCACTGGTGACTGATCTCCATGCTGCTGCTGCCGCTGCACCTTCTGCATGTGCCACTTCTGGGAGGAGGTCTGAAATTTGGTTGGATTCCAAACCACCGCCCGCTGCACGGCCTGAGCCGTCTCTTTGGGCAGTAGAGGGCGCTGTTTCTTTACAGCCGCGGGGATTGGGGATGTTGCGGAGACCGAGGCGGGAGAGGGTGCGCTGCTGGTGGATCCGCCGGTGGCTGTGGTGCCACTGGGCTGGCCGGAAGCTGCGGTGGAAACAAGGTTGATGGCTGCTGTGATGGCGGGTTGCAAAGTGTCCTTCAGGTTAGGGGCGGATTCACGTGATGGAGCAGCTGCTGCTGCAGAGGAAGGCAGTTTACCTGAGCAGAAAATCAAAACAAATCATATTTCTTCATAAGTGTGACGACAGCTGGGTTAGAAAGACATTAGGTCACCAGACCTCTCTAACCTACTCCTCATATATATTTAAGACTAGTGGCATGAGGATACATTAGCCACTTCTAGCATCAGAAGTGGAATACAAAATTTAAAACATTATCTCTGCAGCAATTTTTGAACCATTTTAAAAGTTCAATGCTACATCTGTGAAGTACTATTTTAGTGGAGAAATGTGTTATGGTCAACTGCAGACAAATTAGAAATGGTTAACCATGCATTTTTTGTCTCAAGGTCTGTTTTATTATTTGGTTGAAATTGAATTTTAAAGTTTTATGGCTATTGATATTTCAAATAACACTTTTTGCATCCAAAAGGAGATGGTAATGGTGATAACGTTTGTATACTGTATAGTTTACATGGGAATTTTTCACAGACATCACTGACGATTGAAATGTATAAATAAGGAAAATGGGAAAGCCTCAGGCACCACCCTAAAGACAAGATAACCGAGAGCATTTAAAGAATAAAACATTTAGTTGCAACATTTCAAGGGTGTCATTTCCTCCCAGTTGTCCTTCTAACGGGAGAAAATGGATCCAGCTCGTCAAGGGCCTCTCACCTTCCAGCTTGGCAACACCGGGCTCTTTGAGAGTTTTCGCCGCGGAAGCTCCCGGCGGTTCTCTTCTCGCCCTCTTTGAGTCACGGCCTCCATGTTCGTCGCCCAGGTCGATCACCAGCTCTCTTTCAGAATCAGAGTCCTGCTCAGCCGCCGATGTGGCAGCAGCGGCGGCGGCGGCTGCTGCCCTGCCCTCATCTTGGGCTTTGGGTTTGTCAGCGAGGGGCTGCAACTGGGGCGTCCTGGGCTTGTCCTGGAGGCCCCTTTCAGGGCCGCTGGCGCCCTGCAGAAGTTCAGGGGTGGGTTTATCCGCTTTCCCTGGAACTCCCTCCTTATTCTCTCCATCCGCGTTCGCTTTGGGCCTTTTTCTATCCGCTTTGTCCTGGTCGTCCTGGACGGAGCTCTTTGGCTTGTGTTCCTCGTCGCTGAGATACTCGCTGTCACTCGAGTCCGATTTCTCAGAGTCGTCAGAGTCGCTGTGATCCACACCTTTGTACACGTCTTCAGAGATCTCGTCTATCCCTGAATGGAGAAAACACGCAGGAGTGATTACAAGTTTGAATTAAAAATAGTTGCCTTTGCCGTCAGCCTGACAAACAGCAACCCTAAGTCAGGAGCAGCCACACTGTCTGATATCACATGTGTCCGCTTTTTGGGTAAATGTATTGACAATATTAAACATTGTTGAACAAAAATAGAAGATTACGCATACCGTCATTCAAAATGAACAGTATCAAACTTTAAATGTGTATTTTTCCTGCAAATGCACTCCAGAAAACTGCAATATTCTTGAAATTACTGGAAGATTTCTTTTTGTACAGTATGAGAAAATATCAGTGATGTGATTGGATATGTACCGAGCTGTGCCTTGCAGCTCTCAATCGTCTTGTCCAGGCTCCTGATGTGTCTCTTTGGGGTGGGAAGGGAAGCCGACGCTCCTTGTTGTTGCTGATGTTGCTGCTGTTGTTGTTGCACGGTCTCACTCAGCTCCTTCAGATCCATCTCAGCCTTCACCCGATCTGAAAGGAACATGTTCGACGTCAATACCAATTCAAGCATAAGCTAGCATGGCAATGCTGTGTTGATCGTTAGCCTTTTCTAACATCCTCATGACCGGAGAGTTGTGCAGTTGGAACTGACCCAGGTTGAGATTGAGGATGCCGCCTGTGCCTGCGGTCCTCTCCTGCTTGGGGACCAGTCCGGGGTTGAAGGGCTTCGGGCTGCCTGCCGCGTTGCCTGAAGAACCCATCTTCCCGGAGACTGGAGATGCTGTAATCACAAATGTAAAATAGTTTTTTAAAAGAGGGCAAGACTCTTTTAATGGCCTTATTTAAGCTCTGAACGTGAAATAAACAAACTTGCTATAAATCTCTGTAAAGCCTGCATACACTTTCTGTAGGTTCAACTGTACCAGCAACCCCTTTTCAAGTCATCATTTAATAAATTACTCGTGTACAAATATTTACCAGTGCAGTCCATCGATTCCTCTCCAGTGCTGTAGTGGAAGGCAGGATTCCTGCCGGGCTTTTCCATATCCTGCTCCCCATCGGACCCCGTGTGAATCGAGGAGTTGGTGCTCATGGGAGACCGAGGCATGTCCGTCAACGAGACCCTCCGACTCATGCCACTGGGCGTGGAACTCTTGCCGAGGACCATCTTCGGAGACGCGGTTATATCGAAGTTGAAGCGAAGTTTATCCAGTTTCTCCGTTTTCACGGTCCCGGCACTGGGGTTGGAGGGGTCCAGTAGCATCTGGAGCTGGTTGTTGGGCGTGAAGGGAGTGCGGAACGGTGCATAGTTGAATACCCCAAATTTCTTGCGAATGTTCTCCACGTAAACCTCCATCTCTTGCATGGCGCTGTTGAAAATGCTCTTTGTCTTCTTCACGGAGAAAGGGATCTCTTTGGACATGAGGTAGCAGTTGTTGATAGGGACCCAGGCCCTATATATAAAGCACAACAAAACATTCACCAAATTAAAAGGACCAGGATAATGAGTTCGGTCCAACAAGCACAAACGCAGAGATCTAGATGCTCTTCAATGCTCACAAGCTTCTCTCACCTGTCATGTTGCCCAAAGAAGCGTGCGTCTACCTGTCCGTCCTTGTCCCGAAGTGCTTTTGCTGGCCAGAAGGGAAAGCCCTTTAGCTTAGCCCAGACCAGAGGGTGGGGTTGACTCTATAAAGGGGCAAAGCAAAAACAATCAAATACCTCACAGATCAAGAAAAAAAGGAAAAGAAAATCTCACCTAAAATGTATGAATACAGTATTTAAGATCGTGTAAGGACCTACACATGGCTCACAAAACCAGTTGTCCCTTTTTTGGCATGAAGACAGGTAGCACTCTGGACACACCTCAATCTCATTCATCTATAAATACATATTAGATGCAATTAATTTATAAATCAGACACATCTTATCTTATCTACAGAATATTTGCCTTTGTTATTATTATTATTATGATGGGAGGTGAAGCTTCTTTACCTCATGTTCGCAAATCTTGACGATGACTTTTGCCGTCGCTGTTAATTTGTGATTACCTGGAAAAAAAAAAAAAGTCACAACAGAGTCACAATCGTATTATTTTTAATTGGCATTGTAGAGGGATTAGTGATGCGTGTCAAAATGTTCCTACCTCCATTGTAGATGATGCAATTGTGTAAGATCCATTTCATGTCAGCAAGAAAGGCCTCAGTGCAGCCATACATTTTCTTTTTGATATTCTATCAAAAAGTGAACATAATAAAAATGAATGTTACTGCACTGAATATATCTAAAATATTGTGTTCTAATCTGGTGAAGAGTAACGTTTTTTATTGCTTATATTATATGCTTTGTGTACATGTATGCATACATAAAGTACACACACATTCACAATAAGTGGATTTATTTTTGTTTTAAATACCTTTTGCATACTTCTTTTACCATTTTTAAAGAAGAATAAGCAATATTACCTTTTCTAAAGTAGACAGGTCCATGGGGTGGAAAATGTACTCTGCATAATCCGGGTGCTGTTCCAGAGCCACAGGTTTCTGAAAAGGCTCAGTCTGCTCGGTTTACACAAATAGGAAGAAAATAATAATAAATAGATGCGTTAGTCTCATATCCTGGATATATGTCCTCGACTTTTCTTTTTGCATATCAAAGTAACGTCATATCAATCCTATTTATATAGCTTAATAGCACACATTTGAACACTTTCATAGACATAGGCAACTTTCAAACCAGCATTCAATGGATCTTTAAAAGACTTACCCCAGGCTGTTTAATCTTTTGAAGTGCAAATTTGAGCAAGTAGGAGAGTTGGTCTATTGTCAGCATTGTCATTGCCTTGCTCTGGGTTTCGATGCATTCAGCGACAGTTATTTTCTGCAACAATAATACAAATCGTTTAATAATTAATTACAATAATGAACCCATAATGAAATGAACATGCATCAAAAAAAGGACATTGGACCTCATTCACCACCTGCTCTAAACCCACTTACGCAGTTTTTACAAAATATTCTGACATCCGTCAGCGTTTGTTTATTTGAGATTAGTTATGATGCAAGAACATAAGCTCCAAGCACATGTGAGTGCCGACAAGGTTTGTGCAAAAATAATTGGTTGTAGGGTTTTCTTCAAATGCTACAGTTGTATAATATGGGATTTAAATTACAATATTATTTCTTTTATCATATTTAAAACATAATAATTTTCAAAGTGTTTGAAACCGTCAACGAAATTCAGTAAATAGCAAAGCTGTCTGTTGCATTGTATTCATATAATAAATATGCAAACGTCAATTAGGTGCAAGAGACAATAAAAAGAAAAAGAAACAGAAAAGTTGCAATCATATACACTACTGACACTACTAAACTTGTTTGGCATTCACTTCCTGTATCTCCACTTCGTGCTCTACCCTTTTTCTTGGACTTAATATTTGTCCGTTTCAATTTCTGTGTGTGCAAAAGGCCCTCCATGCCCTTTTATGGAGATTTACAGGGCGTACGTCAATGCTGATTCGGAAACAACTGGCACACACACGCGCACACACACACACACACACACACACACACACCTTGAACAATGGGATTCATCGTCATAAGGAAACGGATACGAACAATTCTGCGGTTTTAGAACACATCCTGAATCTTTGTTGACTTTTCTCAGGAACATTATTTAAGAAAAAGACACTTATTGGTGAATGAGGCCCATATGAACGTACACCTGAACTTTAGTTTACATTACCTGCTTTCTTTTGATTTAGCAGGTAATGCTTTCTTTTGAGATGAGAATATATATATATATATATATATATATATATATATATATATATATATATATTTCCCTAGCAGATTAAAATCTCTAACATCTAACTTGCAGTGTGAGCAGTTAGCTTGCTGGGGTGTCACACCATGTGCCAGGAGAGGCCAAGAGGTCTGGAGTTTTATTTTTCCTCCGATCAACCACAGACCAAAAAAAAAAATAAGGCAGGAGATTTCACCGATTAGTTCCTCCTCTCCGGCTGACGCTGCACGTGACACATAGTCCGACACCCCTGTAATGTCATCCAAGCAAGCGTGATTGTGCCTCGCCACAATCATTCTCTGCACAGCCACACACAGACGCGTCTTCTGCGAGATACCTCACACTCTGGACAGAACCAGTCGCCCTCGGGCTCGGCTGGTAGTTTGAGGCACTTGGCGTGGTACACCCTGGGGCAGAGCTCACAGCAGAGCACCTGGCCCTCGCGGTGGCACAGCCAGCAGTAGAAGTCATTCCTTCCGTCCTGCGGCACAACATCAACAGGGTCTGTGGTGAGTGCCGGCTGCTTCATATAGTAAAAGGGACCATGTCTTAGCTCTGACTGAAATGCAGGCAAGAAAAACAAGGGGGCAGGTTTCAAAAAACACGCAGGAACACAAAAAAGGTGCAGTGCAACAACAACAACAACAGCAACAACAACACAGCAATAAGGTGGGATAAGCAGGGTAAGCAGCATTGAGGGCCGTGACGGTCATAAAACTCACACGTTTTAGAGCAACAACAAAAAGTGGGTCAAACAAGAGTAACCCAACAGGTTTTTAGAGTGTGAGCTTGAGGACGGCTTCTTGTTTCTATTTTATAAATGTTATAATTACAAAGCTCACATTGCAGCTGAGAGTTAACGCAATGCATAATATGGTTCTCTGTTAAGAACCCGGCTGACACGCTGCGGATGATACATTGGAAGGATGAATAGAAGCGGATGCATCTGCTTTCACAGCTCAAGATGACATTTCACAGTACAAAAATATCTTAAGCTTAAGCCTTAAAGCTTACACCAAAATCAGTGTTGGGTATATATATATATTCAATAAGAGTAGCCAATCAAAAGCATGTACAACACCGGTCAGAATATTACGCAAATAAAACCTAGAATCATGCAAGTTCAACGGATGACGAACGGGTAAACAGGAATCACTAAGCACCACGTTAATGTGGCAGGCACATGAAAACATATGCATCAGAGTCACATACCATCAAAGTGCATAACACTTACATTTTGTCGTACAACAGGACATAAATGAACAGAGGTGATTTTTTTTTTTTTTTTTTTTTTAAAGACGCAAAATGACTAAAAAGGTAACTTAAAGTAAGTGTAAGCTGAGAATGCACTCGTGGCTCAAAAACCCTCCACAACGCGTCACGTCTCCACGTCACAGCAGGTAACATCCATTCACGTTGGTCCACCTTCAAGCGGACAGTACACTGCACTCAAAACCTAAAAATTGGTGTGCTCTCGCAGGCAATGTGGTGTGTTTTTGGACCAAGAAAAGACGTCCCGCATTGAACTTTGACCTCTGCAATGTGTGCAGGCCTCCAGTCATTGTTTGATAAAAAAATATATATATTTCTGTCTTTCCACGTTCCAGGTAGTCCAACACTAAAAAAGGTCCCGGTGTGCCTCAATCAGAACGGTGTGTCGGAAGGCTGCGTCGACAATTCCTGTAACTTTCGTCGTTTTTTAAAAAATTTTTTCTTTTGTGGCATTTCTTGGGTGTAAAACATTACTAATTACTTTCAGGAGAGACTGCCTGAGAATGAACCGTTATCCCCATTTGAAGCGTCCACGTCTGCAGGCTTTTCACCTTTGTGGAGCACGGCCGTTCAGACCGGCTTGTAAACGCATTCGATTTCCCACGAGAACCGACAACAAGTCGTACAAACTTATTATTATTTTTTTTTTAAGCATAATCTGGCCTAAAGTGGTCTTGGACCAAATAAAAACTCTTGATTTAGGTGGAATTAAAAAACTGAGTTTCTCCACAAAGAATTACTTTAAAATTTGGTGTGGACCAGAAATGTGCTTCGAAGTATCTTGGAAATAAGTCGTTCAGCATGAGAAAAGACGATAAAAACGACTAATCAACGAGTAAAAAGGCTATGTAATGTTAATTGCTCTAAAGTTGTCTTAGTTTAGGATTATTCTTGGTTCTATTTCTTGGGCCAACTCCCACTTTCTGGTGTGAAAGGACAGGCCGGTAACACCACATCCCTTTCGAGAGCACACCAGATCTTGACTAGAGTGCACCGGAGCACTTACCTGGTCTTTGCTGTGACAGTTGACGGCCCCGGGCTTCTTCTTTCTCTTGACGGGGCTGGGGGAGGTGTCCGAGGGAGAGTGTCCGTTGGAGGAGTGGGTGGGACTGGACACCTTTCTCTTCTGTGGTGCCGCGGTTCGTTCCGCTGACCCCGGTGGATCAGGGACTGGAGGCATGAAAGACAAATCGGGTCATCACACGATGGGAGACAGGCTTGTATTGTTTACTGCACGCCACACGTGTTTAAGAGGATTAAAAAAAAAAAAAAAAAAAAGGTGCCATGGCGGTAATTTAGCCATTTCTAGAATAAAAATCAAGAAGGATACAAACATAAACCGTAATCCCGATCATTCCTTGTTCTTAGAGTTTAGAGAATCCAAGGAAGTGCAAATTAAAGTCACTTCAAGCTTGAGAAATTAGTGCTCAGCTCTTAGACTTTACATCAAGTACTGACAGCAATCCCACTGATTTAAATGCAGTTATTGAAGATGCCCCTTATACATATTAACGTACCACTTTATAGTAATAAATAGCTGGAGGGCTCCCCCCGAACTGTGTGTTGATACTTGACACAAAACAGGCAGGCAGCCATGCACAATGGCTTATCGTTGCAGTCCTAAATAGACCAACGACATGCATTGCACCGCTCTCTGTAAGATGCAGTAAATAACCTTCCACATTCTGTGCACACGGGGTCGAGGAGTTGAACTGCTAATGCGCCGTGCTCGGCCTCAGAAGAACTTACCTTTGGATCGTACAGACGCCTCCATCCCCTCTACCACATCAGACTCCGTTTTTATCTCCTCCTCAGCCAGACTGCGGAGCGCCGAACAAGAGCCACCCAGAAAGAGAGGCAAACGCGAAAATCAGAAAGGGTGTTCTGAAAAACCACATCAGCATAACAGTAAACAAGTGGAACACCACCTAAGGCACCCGGGTCCCAGAGGATCCGTCAATAGGGACCTCTGCCGGCTTTCCATTGTTATTGTTTTATTTGATTTCGGGCACATCCCTGACAGCGCGCTCGCGAAAGTTCAAATCTTTTCCACGTTATCGGTGACAAATGAGTCTGAATATGTTCTTTATGTTCCAAGGGGGAGAATGGCAACAATCGCCATGGCAACGCTGCCTCTCCGCTAAGCACAAGTTGATATTCACAACAACACGTAGGGCCATTTTTTTTTGTATTACCCTGCAACTTTGTCCTTCAGGAGAGATCGCAGCTATAGATTGCTGTTACGGTCCTGATCTCTGCTGCACTTTAATAACAAATAGTGAATAGACCTGTAAGGAGGGAGTCATAAGGAGCCGGTCTATCCTACTCCATGGTCTCATGACGAATAACAGTCCGCGTTCCTCTCCAGCCCCTTCAGTAACAACAAGGGGGACACAGAGGATTTGGACCCCATCCATAGAGACCAGCAGCGAGAGATGCATCGAACCAGCTAAAAACAAGGTCGACGTAAATGATCTGCGTCTTCAACGCAGCCACGTTTGTTATGTCTGTATCGGCAACTCTTTATTTGGCGCCACATGTTTTACCATGTAGGAAATATTCACGTACATAGTTGTGGAGTTACGTAAGAATGTTGTGTTTTTAAAAAAGAAAAATCTGCCCTTTTTCTGCCGCTGAGTTTACAAAAGCTGATGTAAAACGGTCCAGTGTTAATATCATATCAAAAATAACAAACGCATGAATAATAAAGCGCTCCAAGAGCGAATAAAACAGCATCTCCAACATGCACATCTAGCAAGGCCAGTCCTGCTCTCATTTCATTTCCTCTGTGAAAAAAAAAAAAAGATTTTTTAAAAAGGATGAGAAGAAAGGGGGTCTGGCGATAAATGAAAGTCTTTGAGTTTTTTTTGGCTCCTCCTTTGTCAGATCAACAGAGGGCCTTGTTCCAAGGATGTCGCCTTTATTCACAAGCCCCGGGAAGAAAACCCTCCCAAGGACCCCCTGACAGGTCACACACTTGACCAGTTCATAGCGTTGGCTGCAGCTCTGGTTTCCAGCTAGGATGATGGGTTTACAGGCCACGACTCAAAGGTCAACCACATTTGTGGGATAAGCTTCTTTCTTTTTTTTTTTCCTTCTCTCTCTCTTCTGAAAGTAAAGGAATGCTCTTTGAGTCCCCTCCTCCACCCTTAAAGGAGACATTCCACACAAAGTTGATCCAATGTCAGTTCGCTGACAGGCACAGGGAGGTTAAAACACTCCTAACAGCGATCCATGAATCAGATCTGACGAACCCAACTCAGAGATCAGATGTGATCACATCAGCGATTAAACCTATACTCGTTTAACTACCAAGCCAACCTTGGTGTTTGTTGCACAACTCTGGTTTTAACAATGATTACATTCTTTCTACCAGACAAAATACCAGATACTGTGAGCATGCCGACTCTTCAAGGCTACTCTAAATATGTTCCCGGTTCTCTCTCGGACTGGCAATCGCAGAAAGCTCATCGAGCTTGAACTCAAAAATGCATCATAACCTGTGTTTTCTGAAAAGAAAGAAACAAGGCAAACATGGTCGCAGTTTCTTTTTAAAAAGAAAAATGGCGTATGGGTATCTTGTTTCAGGCTGCCAACAGTCTCACTCTCACACACTCACACACACACACACACACACACACACACACACCCCTCCCGGGGCCTTCCTGTTCCGGACTGAGTGAACAAACGAGGCCCACATGAAAATAAGACTACGAAAGCCAAGCCGCTCTGCTACGTGTACCACAGCCCTGAAAAAGAGAAAGCATTCACCATCACCAGGCAGAGCTTCTGAACAACAACAACAACAACCACCATGAAGAATATACACACACACGCACTTAATGGCAAGACATTGCTGCAACTGCCAGGGTGAGCAATGGTGAAAAAGTATGCTGATCCAGAGGACATTTCTCAGATCAGGAGCTATGATCCATCACACAAGGAGAGTTAAGGCAAATAAATCCTCAGCAGATTCTGGGATGTATTCCAGAGAGAGACGATGGGTTCAAGAAAAACACTGACAGTATTCCCCTCTGCAAGTAGTACCTGATGGACAAAAAGGAAACACTGACTCAATGCCTTTAGATTCCACTCCAGTGAGAGACGAGCAGGGTTCTCTCGTCACAGAAAATGGAGGCCACAGCTTGCTCCCCTCCCCCCTCTCCCCCATCCCCCACTCCGAAGGCTCAGACTCTCAAGCACTGGCACATCCATGCAGGAGGACCAGAGAGAGAGAGAGAGAGAGAGAGAGAGAGAGAGAGAGAGAGAGAGAGAGAGAGAGAGAGAGAGAGAGAAAGAGAGAGAGAGAGATCTGTGGAGATTACAATCCAACATTAACAAAACAAAACCCCCCCCCCAAAAAAAACACGGCCGTGTCAAGACAAACCTTCACTGCCGATCACAGAGGCAGAGGAGGAACACAGTGAGGGAGACACGAGAAAATCCGGCGGAATGAGAAGCACTCATCTCTCTCTTTTCTTTTTTTTTTCCTCCTTTTTTTCCTCCTTTTTTTTTTTTTTTTTTTTTATAAATGTCTTCGATCTTGGCTCGCCTCCTTCCCTTGAATACTGCTGTCATAGAATAATTAGATTTCATTTTGAAGAAAGAGAGACCCTCAATGTGAAGCCACACGGAGATCCTGGCGAAGCCATTCTCTACACTTTGAAGAATGCGCAGTTCATTCACATCAAAACGGACAAACGGCCTCTCTAAATGGCAGTCGAGGAAAGCCATTCGATGCAAACATCATTACTGCACTCTCCGCTCTGGGACTGCCACTGCGAAACTCTTGGGATTAATACCATTGACTACAAAAACATCCTACTCACTGTGCCACACACACACAATCCCAGAGAGATTATTAGGCTTTGTAAAAAATAAAAAAGCCCAGAGACGTTCAGTTCAGCTTTAGCAAGACCAACGATCGCATGCAGACAAATGAAGAAATACCTGAAATCAACAAAAACACAACGATTAAGAGCAACAACAAAAAAAAGGTACAAGTTCCTAGTTCACATTGAATAAAATCAAGATTTTCTTTAACAAGATAAAAGATTGTTTTAGCATGACTCCTTTACAAGGTTTAAACAATGGATCAACACCAGACTATATACCACAAGTACGGACAGAACATCCTGTATTAAAAGAAAGATTTGACCTGGATTTTTTTTTTTTTTTTTTTACATAAGGCTTTAAAAGGGTGAATCAAAGATGGCTGTGGAATTTTCCAGAAGGCCCTTGCTCTCCCCGCTGCTCTCCCTCTGATTGTCAATCTTTAACCTCGACTGCAGCTGCAATTGGCTGGAGGGCCAACCGGGTGGAACATTATTGGTCAGCGGTGCTATGCTACACGGATCACAGTGTGCCGGCTCCCCTCTTCCTCTTAAAAAAGCTTTTTGCTGCAATGCAGAGATTTCACCCCCATGCATTAGACGCTTTATATTCCTTTACTTTAGCTTGCCCTTCTTCAGGATAGTCGACACCAGAGGGGATTTGAATAAAAGGCCCTTTGGGAGATTTTTTTTTTTTTTGTGGGTGTGATGCATAACTCAGTGGCTCTGCTGTTCAACCTACGCCGTACTATTTGTCCCGACGCCACGACACACTGCTGACATTTCTCCACCATCGGCGGAGCAATTATATCACTGGCTTTTAAAAAGAGTTTTAACTCCTTCCAGTAAAAGTGAACTCCTGGTTGTGGTTCTGCAGAGCGAGGGAATTAAGTCTCAGAAAACACTTAGATTGCAAACGTTGCTATTTTCTGGCTTGTCCTGGCAGATGAAACACGCCTCGTATCAGGCCATGAGAGAAAGAGAACTGTCTTTGTTTCGCCCACGCAGCTGAGACTGCTAAAACGGTGGCACGTTACGTAACACAATGTACAGTAAGTGCTCTAAAAAATTTAAGCCAACAAACTGTAAAGAGTCCCCTTATACACCAGGGCCCTGTGTCGTGTTCTTATAAAATATCTTGAGAAGAACAGCATTTTCTTTTGTATCTGTATCTTACATATGTGTCTGTATGTGTGTAAAACTGAAAAACCACAGAGAGAAAAAGAGAAAATATTGCAATGTATGCACACACACACACACACACACACACACACGCACACACGTCATGTAAAAACCTGTTAGGTCTCATGTTGTTCCTCTGCCCCTGCAGTCTGATGTGTAAGAAGAGCTCTCTAAAAAACACAAAATGGCCACTGTCTGTCTGACGGTTGGAGGAAGCAGTTTCACAATAGGTCTGCAGAGAGAGAGAGAGAGAGAGAGAGCGAGAGAGAGAAGGGCAAAGCCCCGGGCGGCAAAACTCAAGGCCTACGGCTGTAAATAGAAGTAACCTGCGTCCCAAGGTCTCATTTCTAAAGATTCGACTGGAAGGGGATCGCCCTTCGACTAAAAAAGGTCTGTTTCATGTTTGCTCTTTCTGTCATCGGGGTGGAGTGTAGAAACTCCATTCGTCCACCAGGACTGTTTTCTGCAAATGTTTTTTTTTTTTTTACATACACACGTTCAGGCCGGAGAACTAGTATTGGAGTCATGCCCCTGCACTCCGTGTCCTCCTAACAAACACGTCTGTTGCCCCCCACGTCTATTCCCCGGCCTGGCATGACACACAAGAAAACAGCACAGAGCCAATCCACTTACAAAGGGTACATAATACCCGCCCTCCTCCTCCTCCATTGCCCATCCCCCATTCTTTCTCTGCCAGGCTACAACACAGGACTGCCACAACAGAAAAAGGAGGTGTGGGTGCCATTTTTTAAAATCTAACTCTCCTTTGCATTATATAAAAAAGGAAAAGGATTTGCCATGGTCCACTCTGCCTCCTGTATGGCAGCCTGGTTGTCTGGGGCACCCATGTGACCCTGAGACACAGAGAGAGAGAGAGAGCAAGGGTGAGAGTCGTTACCCAACCCCCCACCCTCCTCAGCACTGCGGAGCAGTTGTGGAGCAGTGAGGCCTGGCGAGGCCTCAAATCCACCCCAGCTCCTCCTCCTCTTCCTCCTGCACACTAAACAGATTTGTTTAAGGTGTGCACATTCATCATGAGAAAAACCAACAGTCACCACAACGACAAGAAGGAAGCCATGTTGTTATCAGAGATTTGAGATTAAAAAGAAAGACAGAGCTTACCTCTGTGGATGCATGGCTGCCTGACACACTGTTATGTCAACACTTATAAAACATGGAGGACACTCTCAGCCCTCAGCCGGGGAAGGCTCCGCTCTTCAGGCAAGGCGATCAGGCCCCAGTGATGTTAGCCGGATCCTGACTGGTCGCTCTCCTCACAGGCAGGATACAAGGCTGCGTCTGATTGGCCGAAATGTTTCCTGAGTAATTATCTTTGTTCAGTGCAGGCAGGGGCAGCACGGTGAGTGTCAGAGACAGGGGAAGAAAAATAAGCAGAGAGCTAGGCCTAAAACCATAAAATAACACGATTAATATGAGTATTTTTGACATACCAACCCAAGTGTGACAACGTGTGAAGCTTCCAAGTGTAGAACCTGCCCGTAGTTGTCTCATGTGAAGGCTTTAGAAGTAGAAATGGCAGCATGTAGACTGTGAAGAGCAGGACACCATGGCTCCTCTGCACAAGCCTCCATTTTTTTTTTTATGTGGAGAGGGCCTTTGTTTAAACTCCTCCCTCCCTCTTGGCGGTTTCCAGAGAAAGAAGAGGCTGTAGCTCTTCACCTATTTCAGGCATTTCTGTTTGCAAAAAAAGAGAAAAGGAAAAAGGGAAAAAGACCTTGAGTTTTAAGGAAGCTATGCCTTTTTTTTTACGTCACACATTACTGTTGTTCATAACCTTAATATATAATGGACCAGTGAGGGCTAACTGTACACACATATAAATCAAGTCCATGTTTAGCAAAATGTAGCAAATGCAATAAAGAAATGAGAATAAATATGTATCTCCTCCTCCTCCATGAGAAGGAATACTTACATTTGAATGTGTACACTGGAGGAGCTTTGTTTGATTTGAGGATTCCTCTTCAACATCTGTGCTGCAATAGTGATAGTACAATAATATAAAAATAAAACACAATAAAACAGGGTACCCGTTGTTGTTGTCCTTTTGACAATCAGTAACAGTGAAATACACAGTGATTGAAAAGAAACCTGTATAATAACTCTGCCATAAATACAATATGTTATGTTTTTTCTGCTTTATATATCGATGTCATGATATGAGACTATATGAAACCAGATATTGTTTTAGATTTTGGATATCGTAATATTGTTAAAGTCTTTTCTTTCAGTAAAGAGATGCAATTGACATACCAGACCGTTCTAGCTTTTTAATTATTTGCCTTTACACAGTTATTATATCCACGTTACTGATTACTATTTATTAACGTAACGCAATCTTCTATAAAACCAACACAAACTATTGCCTTTTAAATGGCCATAGAAGTTAGACACACTGTATAAGCAATTACTGCTTCAGATTATCTTCAACTTCACGTGCTTTGCAGTTTTTTGTGGTGACGGACAGGCGTTTCCACTTTTCCTTTCCTCCATAAATTTAAGTTGGGGTTTCAAGATATTAGAAACTCCCTTAAATATAACGGATTCAGATAAAAAGAGAAACTACGGTCACAAAAAACACAAAATTGTTAAGCACTCCAAACAAAAACAAAAACAAAGTAGCGCCCAACGTGGGGCTCGAACCCACGACCCTGAGATTAAGAGTCTCATGCTCTACCGACTGAGCTAGCCGGGCAATTCTACCTCAGAAGATGTTAGCCATTTTTGATTCGAGTGTATGTATTACATGTATGACGTAATTAAACTGTGGACGTCGCTAAAGGCGCGTCACGTTGAACTGGCGCGAGAGCGGGGGGGGGGGGGGGGGGGGGGGGGTTCAGGGCCCGCTCACCTAGATTCTGTCTCAAGACTGACCTCTAGCGACACGGAAGGGAAAGTGTTTCATTAAAGTCAGGTGAACGTGTCTCAAACTTAACTTTGAGTAAATTAAACTAATATAACGTTTGGCGCACAAAACACTCAAGTTACAGCAAAAAGACACGTAAGTTCACGACGAAATGAGTGAAAACGTCGCGGCGTGCTAACGTTTAAACGTCCAGTAAGTGTTTTGTTAACCGTCACTACAATGATGGCCGTGTTACGCCATGTTAATGTTAATTACCTGACCGTTGGTTTTCTCTCCGTAGATTGTCCGTAATTCAACGTCGAGCAAGAGGAGACGCGTTAAAGCCGCCACCATTTTTATTTTATTACCTGGTTATTGGCTTGGTTTTCCTTTTTTAAACGGGAGCAATGTCGAGCACACACACACACACACAATCGTAGCTTCTGGGTTTTTTTTTTTCTTCTTCTTTTTTTTTAAACTAAAAGTTTCAGTGGCAAGTGAACAAAGTTGGGGGTTCGATGCCCGGCTCTTCCTGTCCTGCGTACAACATATTACTCGAGTGCAAAATTACTATCAGCAGTGTTTTAATGCATCAAAAGTAAAATGACTTATTATGCACATTGAACCCGTTTACCCTTATAATATATTATTTGCATTAATGTGGTGTTAGCAGTAACAGCATTTGTGGCAGCTCCAGTTGAAGCTAATTGTAACTTAAGTTTTTTGGGTAGTTCATTATATAGCAATCATTATTGATGATTATATAGATTGTATTTAAAAAGTAACTTATATGTCAGATACATGTAGTGGAGTAAAAATAAGAATATAGTGAAGCGTAAAATAATGTCAATACACCAGCTAAACAGAATTCAATTTATATGTACAGCACAGTATAAGTAGAGAGTATACAGTACCATTACAAGTACAACACTATACAAATGCCAACAGAAATTGGCATCAAATTGTACCAACAGGACACAGTTGTGTGATATATATATTATTAGCAGGGTTTTTGTATTTGGCAAGCAGTTTGCATAGCATTTAATGATAGATCTAAGGGAGTCCTTTGAGACAATCATTGGGACACAGACACAACAAAATAGGCTTAAGAGGTGAAATTGTTGCATGAAGGAACTATTGGACATGTAAAAAATGAATAAATAAACGGGTTCATTTAAAACTCTCTGTTTGACAATGGAGGTTAGCAAATACAAAAAAAGTGAAATATCTTAACTGACTTATCAATGTATCTCTTCATCACTGACTCACAATAACGCTGTCTGTCCCAGGTATATTCTTTAAAATCTGAAAAACAGATCATTTCAAATTAAATCGTGCTGAAATAGTACATCATTACACAATTACGCACCACTAAAATCTGTTGTAGCCACATCTAACTCCTTTTGTTTTTAATTTAGGAAACGTGGACGCTTACGTGGAGTCCCTGAATGCACCACGAGCCCAGGTTCTCCTTCTACGTCAACGACACTGGGCGGTTCATGAATGGCTTTTTTTTTTAAGTGGGAGGGGCCCCGTCATCTGACTTTACCAGGCAAGGGAAGAGAGAGAGAGAGAGAGAAGAAAAAGAAAAAAAGTGGGTGTTGTGCTCTAGTGTTTGGATTTTGATGCGATGCACCTTCATGCCTGCTTTTGAACGCACGAGCGAAGCGGGGTCACTGTGCGCGCGCCGAGACATTTGGGGAAGAAGAAAAAAAAAAAAACACCCAGACGCGCGACCCGTGAAAGCGAGCGCCAACCCCGGCTAAGAGACTCACTGACGGGGAGGGGTGGGTGTAGGGGTGGGTGAGCAGCCCCGAAGCCAGAGAAGTAGAGACCCGCGTCGCTGAGCCATGGGGTTCCGCAAGAAGAGCAAGAGCCCTCCGGTGCTGAGCCACGAGTTCGTCATCCAGAACCACGCCGACATGGTGTCGTGCTTGGCCATGATTATCCTCCTCGGCCTGATGTTCGAGGTACTGTGTGATTGGGACCAAGGGGAGCTGTGTGTGTGTGTGTGTGTGTGTGTGTGTGTGTGTGTGTGTGTGGGGGGGTTAGCCGAGTGATGTTAGCTGTCAGCTAACTGTCGTTAGCTCGACATGACAGACAGTCAGCACTTTAGGGGCAGGGCGCGAGCGTATCTCTCCCCCCTCTCGCTCGCCCCCTCTCCCCCTCTCTCCCTCTCTTCTCATGTGTCTCACTGATCGCCAAAGAAGATGGCGAGGAGGCCCCACTGGCACCGCTAACAGGTCATTCCACCAGGCGGCTAATGCATTGCCACCGTAGGAGATCAATGCATACATGCATACATGCATGTATGCATGTATGCATGTATGTATGCATGTATGTATGTATGTATGTATGTATGCATGCATGCATGCATGCGTGGCCTCATAAGATAGTCGTGCCACACATTTGATCAGCTGACTTTTGAATGAAACAAATGAGGTGAACTCGTCCCCACCCCGAAACCAAGCCAGCAGACTAGAACACGCTGTGGCTCGGTCCACCTTTTACCTGTGAAGCTAAAGGATGATCTGTGAGCTTGGTACACTGAAGGGCAGGTGAGGCTCATTGCACACACTCACCAGGACAGGGCGAGTAATTGTAGCCATGGTACTGAACTTAAAATACACATTTCTTTGTTTTTTGTGTGTGTGTGTGTGTGTGTGTGAGAGAGAGAGAAATGATTGTGTCGAAAAAAAGGTATCGGTCCACTGATCCTGTTCTCTCTCTCTGTGTGTGTGTGTTCCAGGTCACAGCCAAGTTCGCCATCATGTTCATCACAGTCCAGTACAACGTAACACAAGTTCTTGGTGAGTGGAAGTTTACAGGTCCGGTTATGTAAATCAGATTTCTTAAGATGGCTCACGTTAACTGCATTACTAATAAAAAAAAAAAACAACTATTGTGTTTCTCTTTTCCGTTGCAGACGAGAAAAGTGACCCAGTGAACCTCTACCAGTACGGTCCTAAAGATGTGGCCACTGTGTTTTTCTACCTTCTCATTGCGGTCATCCTTCACGCCTTGATACAAGAATACATTCTCGACGTGAGTACATCGACGGCATGACGGGGGAACTGTGTTAAAGACTCTCTTTCGCCTTTCTCGGCGTGCACAACGTCAGACGTGGTCCGTCTCGTGTTTCATTTCCAAAAAAGCATCAAATAACAGCTGATGCGTTTTCTATGTTCTGGTCCATCGCTGTGTTTTTTTTTTTTTTTGGGAGATAAACCGGTCCAAGCCGGCATTGGGGAACATGTTCATGTTTCTTCTGACGTCTTTCAGCTGTCGGCTCTCGGTGGGATATCATTTATGGGAACAAGTATTTTTATATATTTCTATTCCAAAAATTAAAAAAAGAGCAACAAGGAATCTTTTTAAAGATTTGTCCCTCCTTTTAATAAAAGGTACGATCCCGCTTCTTCATGTCTTAAAACAATAATGTGAGCATTGAGGTTTCACTTTTTAATAATCCTCCTGTTCATTAAAGGACCAGTGTGTAGGATTTTAGGGGGATTTATTGGCAGAATTGGTGTCATCATTCATCAAAATCCTTGTGTTTCGCGAGAATAAGCCCTTCATATCTACATATTGAGCCACGTTGTGACGCCATGTTTCAGACAAACCGAGAGCGACGGCCTTTTCACGTTTACGCTACCTGAGGGCCGCCGTCCACACTTGGAAAAGTGTGTGTGTGTGTGTGTGTGTGTGTGTTTTTCGTTGGTTGCCATCTGCAACCTCAAGGCTCTTTGCTTCTAAATCTTATGCACCAGTGTGTTTTGAAGAGATCTATTTTTAAATCCGCTTACGAGACACAAAGTGTGTATCAATGTATTCAAACTGGGGTTCAGAGACTCTGAGACGCGCAGGGTCGAACCGAGCCTGCGATTAACAGACGACTCGCTCCACTTCCTGATTGAGAAGATGCCGATTCTTTTTTTTTAGAGCTGTGACGGATATATAACTCGGTAACAGGCAGCGTTGTATGCTTCGCCTGCTTTTCTCCACACACAAAAAAAAAGAGTAAATTCATGTGCTCGTATGTTATCTTAATACTTTTTTAAAAATCAACAAAGGAACCCTAATGTCCTCCCCCCCCCCCCCCCTCCTTCTTGTGTAATATTTTTTCTGTTTGATTTCAGAAAATGAACAGGAGGTTGCACTTGTCTAAAACCAAACACAGCAAGTTCAACGAGTCCGGACAGCTGGCGGCGTTCTACCTGTTCTCTTTCATCTGGGGCTGCAGCATCCTCACGGCGGTACGGGGGTCAGGGGTCACGGAGACGCGCCGTCCCAGCCGGCATTAGGCTTCATCTCACCCGCTGTCTCTTTTTCTCTCCGACAGGAGGACTTTGCCACGAATCCTACTTTCTTATGGGAGGGTTATCCACACACTCACATGGTGTAAGTACATACTGCTGCACACCAGAGCACTCATATTAGGGGAAGTGTGTTGAGTTTCAGCCCTTCTTTTAACATTCCTCCTAACAAACAAGTTGGCCATTTTTTCTTTTTCTTCTTCTTCCAATTAGCATTTTAGTATTTTTGTCCCTTCCTGATCTGAACAACCTGACGACCCCCGAATAATAATTTACATAGTTGAATCTGATTGGTCAAGTCCGGCCTGGGTTTTTCTTGCTCATTGATCCACCTCTTTTTAAGCTTTATGTATCAATAGAAAAAATAGTAAAGAGATATATGTTACTATCGCTTAGCGTGTGTGTGTGTGTGTGTGTGTGTGTGTGTCCGTAGTGCTGACAAACAACAAGCATCTGTTATAGCCCCACAAACAGCTGATTTGAGAGAATCTTTCTTAATTGAAATATATATATATATATATATATATATATATATATATATATATATATATACTTTGTAAATTGTTATTTAAATTTCACAGTCAAAGCTGAATGCCATATTTATTGCCGTATATAATGCCGTACTGCTTTGACTCGCTGTATTTTAAATGGAGATAACAGACCTGTGCACCACATTATCTATTGTATATTGATATGATCTTAGCTTATGTTCAAGCCGAAGTAACACCCAAACTCTCTCTGTCCTCTGTCTAGTTTTCAGGTCAAGTTCTTCTACATTTGCCAAATTGCACATTGGCTCCATGCACTTCCTGAGCTGTACTTTCAAAAAGTACGCAAGGTAAGGAGAAAAATGCAATATGCAAATGTGCTCTTTTCTTCTTATTCTTTTACGCATTTATAGATGATATTGTGTTTTTTTTTTGTTTTTTTTAATTTTCCTCGAGAATGTTTCACTACACATTAAATAAAAATGTCTAACATTTACAGGATACGTCAATACTTCATGTCCCCGACTTTGAAAATACTGCGAGAAATAACATGTCATCCAGATATTTATTTTTATAATCTTTTACAGCAAACTGCTGTTTGTGGTTTCTGCTGCTGTTACTAACACAAACCCTTCCACAGGAGGACATCCCCCGTCTGCTCTATTACATTTGCCTCTACGTTGTCCACATCGCTGGCGCCTACGTCTTAAAGTAAGTGAACTCATTACCTTTTTTTTCTGAGGAATCATATTCTACGTATATATATATCGCTCATAAACATCGAGAGTGTTTAAAAAAAAAAAAAACAGGTGCCAGATGAAATGGGTGAAGCTGTGTTAGTGTATGAAAAAAAAAAGTATGTCTCCATGTTTATGGACTATCAACTTAAAACTTTAAGACTTTTCCTTTATTGGAGAATTAAAAAAAACTATGAGGTGTCATACTGGTCTGTGAACCAGACCAGTTATTTATTTTAAGATGCAACTTATCTCCTCTGAAGTGGAGCGTCTCCCTCTTTGCTAATCTCCTTTCCTTTTTATGACTATTGATGTGAGAGGAATGTCTCCTGATTCACAGCCATGTTCTTTTAAGAGGAGCATGTGTGGCCCATGAAGTCCAGGGTTGTCTCCTCGTGTTCCTCACGTCCTCATCTCATGTCTCTCTGCGTCCCATCTGTTCAGCCTCCACCGACTGGGCCTGGTGTTGCTGGTCCCTCACTACCTGGTGGAGCTCCTGTTCCACGCTTCACGCCTCTTCTACTTCAGTGACGAGAACAAGCAGAAAGGGTATTGAGTCACCTAACAAACAAGTTGGCCTTTTTTTTCTTTCTTCTTCTTCTTCCAATTTGCATTTTAGTATTTTTGTCCCAACAACCTGATGACCCCGAATAATAATTTACATAGTTGAATCTGATTGGTCAAGTCCGGCCTATCACCTTTTTTTTTTTTTTTTTTTTTTTTTGCTCATTGAGCCACCTCTTTTTAAGCTTTATGTATCAATAGAAGAAAAACAAGTGTGTGTGTGTGTGTGTCACTGTCCGTAATGCTGACAAACATCTGTTATAGCCCCACAAACATCTGATTTGAGAGAATCTTTCTTAATTGAAATATTTAATTTAAGAAAGAGATATATATATGAATCTTTCTTAAATGAAATGTGTATAGAAAAGACATGTTATATGTTTAATTTAAGAATGAAATGTATGTATATATATCTATATTTATTTAAATATGTTCCATTCAAGAATCTCGCGCTCTGATAGTGCTACGTTCTTATGCGAATGTAGCACTATCTGATTGCTCTGATTAATAAATGTAAGCCTATTATTTGATGTTGAAATAGCCGTGCTGTTGTTTATGAATGAAGCATGATCTTTACTTCCATTGCCTCCATTTTTTCCGTCACTGTGACGATTCCCCAGTGAGACCAGCAGTCGAGTCGGACTCCTCGGAGCTGATGACTTTGATTTTTGTTCTCCTTCCAGTTTTACTCTGTGGGCGCTCCTTTTTGTCATCGCCCGCCTCCTCACCCTCACCCTCTCAGTTCTGACGTTTGGCTTCGGGCTGCCCCGTACAGAAAACCAGGGCTTTTCCCTCGCGGAAGGCAACTTCAATGTGCTCACCATAAGGCAAGTCCACATGGCAATTAACAGGAAGAGCCCTTAAAGACTTGTACCCAGCTGATTTACAACACGCATTCAACTTTTAAAGTTGTGTTTTTATTTCCTGTTCCCAAGTGAAAGCACTTTAACTTTTGTGGTTCTTAAACTGTTGCCTCCCCCCCCCCCCCTCCCTCAGGATGTCTTGTCTGGCAGCTATCTGCCTGACCCAGGCTTGGATGATGTGGAAATTCATTAACTTCCAGTTGAAGAAGTGGCGGGAGCACAGCCAGAACCAGGCCTCAAAGAAGAAGGCGGTGAGCCCGAAGAGCAAGCCTCACAAAAAGGAGCCTACGAGGGGTGAGTGTGTTTCCGAGAACCTCAGCATCCGGTCCATCAAACAGACAGAATGGGATCCTTGTGTTTCGGTCTTCTCATTATTTAACCTTTTTTTTTTTTTTTTTATAAACATGACAGAGCGCTCATTGTGTCTCTAATCGCTTGTCTTGTCAGGAGGCGCCGCCAACGGGGTCGTGAAGTCCGAGGATAAAACATCGCCACGGGCAAGAAAAGCCAAAGCTTCATAGAGACGGGAGAAAAAAAAAAAGAAAAGAAACTGAGTGAGGGAGTTCTGACAATTATGTCTTCACGCAACTTCAAATTTTGTCTCCGAAACAACAAATGTTTAAGCGCACTAAGAAACCTTACAACTATCTTTTTTTTTTTTTTGTGCAACTCCTTTATGAAGAAAAAGGTTCGGTGTAAACTGTCTGCTAGAAGTGTTTATTATTCATTTGGGACGTTGGCAGGGACAGCGCTGGGTTTGACGCTTTAACAAGAGAGACTTCAAAGTGTCCTTTTTTTTCGTGCAGAACTACGATCACTCGCCGGGTACTTTTTTAAAACGTCAACTAATTTGACATGGAATCTGTTAACGTCACCGTAACTTTACAAAGCGAATTTTCACTTCAGGGCAATGTGATATATATAAATATATAAAGTGTTAATGTGTGCAGATGGACTGAAGGGGGGCGGGGCATTCAGTAAAGCTCAGTAAAAAGCTCAGTAAAGCTGTCTCACGTCCCAAAATGACATTCTGCTGCCGTTGTCGGGGGCGACGGGGAGAAAAGATCCTAAATGAATTGCTCTCGAGGAATATGTCTGATTTTTAGGTTTATTTGGCATCGCTGCAGCCAGAAAACTGAAGCCTGTACGACACTCCTAGATGATTTTCTGCCTCTTTTTGAAATCCAACATGTTACAGGATTGAGGCACTTGTGAACGGGGGGGGGGGGGGGGGGGGGGGGGGGGGCTCGACTTGAGGAAGCTGCACTGTAACCCCCCCCCCCCCCCCCGGGACGCTGTGCTGTACGCATACAGTGAAACCTTTCTAACGGCATGATTGGAAAACTTTGAGCAAGAAACTGTTTTTGTTGTTGTTTTTTTAGGCTGCCGTCCAGTCTTTTATATGGTTATGTCAATGCATGATGGTTCAAGACTTGTTGAGTTTGCATCTCACACACACACACACACACATTTAGTGGCCTTTTTACAACTGCTGCGGGCGGTTTGAGTTATTTATTTTTTGCCATACGCGACAGAAAGTTATGCTTTGACGAGCTATAGCCAGCAAACACGGCGGTACATGGAAACTGCGTTTTAGTTAACCCCAAACAATACAATCTTTCTTCAAGTGTCCTTATAATGTCGGCGGTGTGTATCACTCGTTCTGCTCGTGTTGCGTTCCGTTTGCCTTCTCTGTTCGCTTTTTTTGTTTTTGTTTAAACTCTCGGGTATCAGGGGACACGCCATCCACCACTTAAACTATAAGTTACATCCCATGGTGCAACGGGAGGTGCGTGTGTAAGGGATGTGTTTGTACGCACACACTGTCTGCCTACTGTGTTTGTGAATTAACGGGGCGTGAATGATGATGATGATGATGTTGATGATGATGGTGATGACAACGGTGTTTTATTGCCCGTCTCGTAATATAATGATGGCCTGTGTGCAGAGCATGAAATGTTAAAGTCATCTCCACTGGCTCTCCGGCCCCGTTTTGTTGTATTTCACCAAATGCATTCCTAAAGTTTGAGTTGACTTCGCTCGGGCCCGACACGCTTCTGTGTGCGACACACTCGAGTTGTGGATTGGTGTATGTTCTTCTGGGTTATCGCTTACTAAATGCTTCTGTGTTCAGTGTCTCTGCCATCCTTTTTGGGTGCCCCCCCCACCCACCCACCCACCCACAGAGATTCTGTGATTTCTGTTCGCTCCTTCCTGCTTCACCCTTTCAATGATCCTGACATTGCTATGGGAGCACACGTGTAGTACTGTGGGGCCTGCTACTCCTAATCCACTGTGCATGCGAAGCTCTCCTACCTGTCTGCAGACAGTTGGAGTCCAGGGATGAGATGACGACATTCATTTTTGCTCCCTTTTTTAAGCTCTTTATTGGGGTCTTTTTAAAGCCCCAATGTCTGTTGTATGGCATGTGTCATAGAAGGGAAAGCGGAGCAGAGGACGTATGTACCAGCCTGTTGTTAAACTGTCTCCGATGTAAAGGAGTAAGAGGGGAAAAAAAACTGATTCCAACCCTACACTGTATTAAAATGTGTCAGATTTTTAAGCTATTTTTATAGAGTGGAAACCTGTTTTAAATTCACTGTTCAGTACACGCGTGTGAATATTTGTTTTGCATCCATATTGATATGAATTTTTTATATATATATATATATATATATATATATATATATATATATATATATATATATATATATATATATATATATAAATAAGAATGAAGCTTGCTGAACTGCTAGCGTGGATATACATTGTGGTACGAGTGTTTAAAAAAAAAAAAAGTGTATTAAGCCGAACTTCATGGCCTTATTAGAGCAACGTGAACTCACTTGTACAACACAATGCTGCAGGTGTACTCTGCAGCTTTCACAACTACATGTTTTTATGGTCGTGAAGTACGCCGTCATACCAGTCACCCACACCAGTTTGAATATATAATCAGAAGGAGCAAAAATGGTCAGCAAGGCGTTGTATTTGTTCCAGTCCCGCAGATGATTTTTTTTTTTTTGTGGATATATAGAACAAAACATTTTGCCCGTCGGATGTCACGCTGGACAATAAATCGTCTCTGAAACACGAGCCGCCCTGCAGTTCACAGTGGCCTGTATAATCCCACAGGAATGCACTTCTTTTGCATAATATGATTAATGTCAGAGCACCACACCACTGCTCACTTGGGCTGTTTCTCAATGAATTACACATTTTAAGAGTTGCTCGAATTTTCAAATGTGTGCATTTTGTAATTGTTGAAAAAAAGATTTTGGGGGGGGGGGGGGGGGGCTGCAATGATGTAACTATGAGCAACCTCTAGGTGGCAACAATCTGTAATGCTTTTGACCATATGAGAGCACTTTAAAGAAAGAAAAGAGGAAAAAAAAAAAGACCACCACTACAGCAGAGACACGTTTTATTGTATTTATATTAATTCATTCTGCATCGTCCTTGATTTGCTTTTATTTCGCCGCTTGTTTATAGATGTTGCGAGATATATATATATATATATATATACCTTTTTTTTTTTTTTTAAATATATATGTTGTCTCTAAACTGCTCTGATGGTATATATTTATGCATATTCTCGTGAGTTCTGATAAAAAAAATGTCTTCGTCACAATTTTCTTTTTTTCATATTGGAATAAAGCTTTTATTCATTACACAAACTTGATCACATGGTTGTTGTTGTTTTTTATTTTTTTAACATACTGCCCACAGGTAAAGAATTGTCTCCATGGAAACTCCATGGGGGGGGGGGGGAATAAAAAATGAATGCGAAAAGATTGCTGTGTCAAAGTGCACAGTGCATTATGAGAGCGATAGATAATTATCCACTCCTGAGGGGAACCAGCCGGTAAAATGTCATTGATAAAGCAGGGATGCGCACCAGTTATTGTTTTTTGGAGCGTCTCTCTCTCTCACCGCCTGCTCATTAGACCTTTTACACGTTTTTCACTTGCTGGATTTAAAAAAAATACAAAAAAATCTTTTATTCTACCCGGTGTCTGGAGACATGAGGAAATATTGGCCAAATCTTACTTCTCGGCTAATTACCACCAGGGGGCAACGCTGAGCTTTATTGCCTGAGGGACAGAAGCAGTCTGCAGGGGCAGAGCTGCATACAGACCTGCATTAATAAATCACTAGTCAGAGGGAGAAAGACAGAAACATTATCTTATCACACAGTATGCAGCTCGACACTCTTTAACAGACTTTAGTGTGAAGTCGACCCAACACTACGCGTTTATCCAAACATGGGAGTGTTCTCCAGACCTCCACCTCGACTCCACTGTTGTGCAATCTGACTGGTGAGCCGTAAACATGACATCTGCATCCGTGGACCGGTGAGGCATGAGCACAACACGGAGGAGAGACACCTGCAGCTCACCGCTAATGTGTTGTGTTGTTTCAGAGTAATGGGGTTTTCTCTGGGCGAGCAGACAGCATGATGGATCAGTGGGAACCAGAGAGGCGGGCTGGAGCGCTGCAGGGTCAGCACAAGGACAGGAGTTCACACACACGCTCTCCATCACACACGCACACACACACACACACACACACACACACAATGGTTGTATCGAACCCGAACATGCATGACCTGAACCCACCGAGGGTGTGCTTCAAAAGCAAACTTGCAGAAAGAGTCCCAACAAAAGTGACCAGTGGAGCGGGAGGGAGGGGGGAGAAAAATCACTATCCCACTCTTTTTTTCCCCCTTCTTCTTTAATTCCTCCCCTTCATCCAACAAGGATAAATCTCTCGCTGAATCGTCAGTATTATGTGTAATTTCCATATAAATTAGCTTCATTAAAAGGGTACTTTCTTATTTAACGAAGCTCATTTGAAATTCTGTATTTAATAAGACATGCAATCCCAGACTTGCAGACTAATAGCCAACAATTAGCAGGACTGTGTGTGTGTGTGTGCCTTTGTATTTGGTGTAATCTCTTGGATGTATTGCTGTCCCTCTGTTTTATTTTCATTGATTGTCTCATATGAGCAAATTGGGCAGCAGCTGCTCTCCCAGCCAGGTTTGCTTGCAGTGACCCGCAAAGCTGGATGGAGATCTGAGACGTTCGTGACCTCACGGCTATTTGTGAGCGAGCAGACGATGGGGGGGGGGGGGGGGAGTGTGCGAGGTGAGCAACGGAGCAGGTGTAGACCAACGAAGGGACAGAGTGCAGCAGGGGTGGAAACATCTGGAGGGATCGGAGGCACGAGGAATGAGAAGCAGGCGGAGGGAGTGAAGACAAAATGGTTAAAGGGAGGGAGAGGAAGAGAGAGATACAGACAGATGTCGAGCAGAGGGCTGTGATTTACAGTAGAGCGAAGCCGAATGATGGAGGGAAGTGTGTGTGTGTGTGTGTGTGTGTGTGTGTGTGTGTGTGTGTGTGTGTGTGTGTGTGTGTGTGTGTGTGTGTGTGTGTGTGTGTGTGTGAGAAGAGGAGAGCAGTGTCCATCAGAGCCAGCAAATGCAAATCAGAGCAGTCGACTAAATGAGAAGGGATAGGCGAAAGAGGCTATAGACAACAGTGAGATAAATGAGAGAGACTGAATGATTAGATGGGAGGGTTAAGAAAAACAGGAAAAATTAGATGTTAGTGGGATATTCATCCAGCATCACCCCTCATTAAATGCCCCCCCCCCTGCCTTATTAAATATCCAGCTTTCTATAATTTTGTGTGTGCATGTTTATGTGCCTGCTTTAATCATTCTTATTTAGTAATAGCTTGGCAAAAAAAATACAATCAAATGAGAAATGTATGTGGAAGTTCATTAATATAGCAAGACAATTGAAAGAGGAACAGAACAAATCTAAATGGAAATAAGTCAAGATTGGAGCCAGCGCAGCGTCAGATTCATAAGCACAGAGCAAGTCCTGAGAATAAGCAGGGACATGATGGAGTGTCGTCTGCAAGAGAAACGCTGCAAGAACTGAAGAAGCAGGGCTCCGTCGGCTCGGTATCCTGTTGCACACTCTCAGTTTTGGGATGTTGGCTTCCTTTTGAGAGCCATCTCGAATCCAATAATTGGACCCATATTGGACCCCATTACACCAACATTTACAACAGTGTTCTCCTAAAAAAAAAAACAGACTCTGCCAAAACTGCTGGGGAAAATTATGATAGCACATGTTAAAAATCAGGATGTTGAGCTTAAGACTTGGCTCACGTTTCCCCAAATCTATCCCCGCGTGCTGCTCTCAAACGTGGATTGATTACAGCTCGAGTTTGCTTTGGGCTCGCTCAGTATAGCTTTGCAATTGATAAACGCATCTACCCATGAGCGTTCACATGTTACGGCTGAGCCCGCGGCTTGCAGCTAACAGTGCTAACAGTGCTAACAGTGCAAAGTATGGCAAACGATGCTTCCACAACGACCCCGTCGGTTGGGCCGGCGGCGTCAGCGTATGAGAGCAGTGCAGAGCGCCGGCCGTGGGCTCGCCGTTGGGGGACGCTCTCATGCACTAGCATGCCCTAAGTCAACAAGCCAAGGAGGAGCTCGGATTACAACACACTCGGAACACACTATCTTTACACAGCAGATTGTTGTTTGCTGCCATATCAATGCTTTGAATCGCGTATATCGCACATTTAAAGTTTCTTTGCACTCTTGTATTCTTGTATTCTGAGCTAGTGAGGACCTACGTTTTTTTTTTTTTTTTTGGGGGGTCAGCACGTGTCGCTTTGAGCATTGAGCATTGAGCAGCACGGAAATCAACAAAAACAATGGAGCGGGAATATGATTTATGTAGCCGAACAAGCTGTGCATCTGGAACATGCAAGTCTTTACCCACCGACACGCGTGTGCACACGCACACACACACACACACACACATGCATGACCCAGACGGTAACTGGGACAGCTGACAGCGCTAGCAGGGTCACGTGTGTTTATACAGTCTCATCTGTTCCTCAGTTGCTTGAGCTCGCTCGGTAACACTCGGTCTGTGCACACTTCCACACAGACGGTAAACACACAATGCCAGGCAGCATCCCCCCCCCCCCACCTCCCACCCCACCCCCCTCCGCACTCATTCCTCTCCCTTTGAGGGTTTTGTTTTTCGTCGTCCCTCGAGGCTTTCCATCCACCGATTGTACGACTGCCCCCGTTTCTGCTTTATCTGCTCAATCGTGTTGTATTGATTTTGCATTGGATGTTGAGTTAGGTACGTTTCACAACCACAAATGGAGGCAGAGAGTTGACGGTTAAATGTGACCGGAGCATATGGTGGATTTCTAAAGGTATGACTAACTAATTGTTTAACACAGCTCCACCTTTGTTTATCTTCCAGTATTTATCTCTTTCTTCTAGAATAACTCTGTAATTGTCCCTCGCTTTTGAATAGTTTAATACATTATATATATATATATATATATATATATATATATATATATATATATATATATATATATATATATATATATATATATATATATACGTATATCCATGCGAGTGCAAATGAACCGACATCGAACTGTGTGTACATAGTCGAGGTCACCTCTTAACCTTCCTCAACTCGGCTTCAGAGTCCAAATTGCAACAGTATTTTCTGCATATGGGTTGCCTCTTTTCTCTCTCCTGTGTGTGTGTGTGTGTGTGTGTGTGTGTGTGTGTGTGTGTGTGCATGCTGTTCCACTACCCTCCTGAAGCCTCGTTCCTACCTGTTTGGAATTTTAAACAGCTTCCCTCTTCCTCTTCCTCTCACCTTCCCACAACTCTCTCTCCACACAGTCCCCTAAAGTCTCGCTCAACAATAACCACTACGATGGCAAATCAAATGTGATACATCTTCTGTCCGCACTGTAAACATCTCCCGGACTGATATTAGTCAGTAAGTGTACATTACCGTCTCTTTGAGGGTTACGGTCAAGTCGTATTGTGAAGACAGAAGACTCGATGCTGGTAAAGACTGTATGTGCGTTTCTTCACATCACATTTCATTTTTTCTGCCATTTCCCATTTTCTTTTACCCCGACGGAATTTTCTAAATGATGGACAATAAGTACCATAATAATGTGGTTTTAAATATGGTGGAACTGCAACCTGAAGCCAGCTGGCTATAGAAAAAACAATTATCCACTGTTTCACTTTATCAGGCAAAGGACTAATGAAGTCTTTCACTCCAAAAAGCAATAGTTTCCTAATCGCTTAAAAGAAAAACAGGCAGATGTTCTTAAAAGCTGTTCATACTTCCAAAGAATATATTCAAATGAGATTATTTGTAAGCAAACTCTGAAACAACCCTAAATTCCAATAATAATCAAGCGTGCTTGACCACATGGAGAGACTTTATCGTCCCCAACAATAGCATCGTCGTCACTGCTGCTAAAAATGTTTGTTAAGTCGGGGGCGAAAAGGCAAAAAAGGAATCGCGGACTTGGAGAATTCGTGCGTCGGTATTTGACGAGCGTGGAGGGAGACCTGCAGCAACAGATGCCTGCCGGCGATTCGGTTTAACGGGGTGACGCGTCGACCGGTGACTCCTCGGCCCGAATGCGTCCGTGGCTGCTCGTTTGGTGGCATGCGGAACCGCGTCGGTGTCCTTGTAAAAAGCCTTCGATCAATTTCAAACAACACACCCATCTGTGTTTATTTTCCTACGGCAGAGACAAACAAACACATTTTGGGCTGAAAGTCACCCGCGTCACACATCGGTCACTCTGGAAAAAAACGGTCGTGTGCCGGAATTTTTCGGTAGAACTTGAAGGCCGGCTGTTGGCATATTGATTCTGACAAGCGAACATGGCATACTGTGTGTGTGTGTGTGTGCGTGTGTCATGCTCTGGTCACGAGTCACAGCATGTGACTTCCGACATACAGGTTCTTCTCTCCGACGTTGTCCATTTTTATCGAGCACGGTTCTCATCATTACGCGTGCGAGAGTTATCCACGACATAATTACGGTCAGCGGAAAAAAGTGCAGCTCCTCGTGAAGGTCACCGTGAAGGGAGCGCGCTCACCTCAATGTTACATTAAAAGCGACAAGTGGAGTGGGTTGTACGAGCCACTCATCGGTAGCCGGTATATGATCCAACGGCCTTCCGGATTTTTGGAGAAGCGGACAGGAGCCAAAAAATGTCTCTTCCCCTTCTAAAAACATATATTTTTTTCTACGCATTTCTTACATTGTTCACATTTTTCTATCGTAAACACTATTCTTTGATATATCTCCTGGCATAAGTTATGGCCAACTGTGTTTATTGTCATGCAGCAAATCACCAAGACAAACTTCCTCGCACGTGCCAACCACCTTGGCAATGAAGCCGTTTCTGATTCTCATAATCTCACGAACGGTTTCTCTTCTCTCTGACCGCATTTAGATTTGACGCTTTATTGGCTCGGTGCAATCACCCAGTGGACTCAGATGTGCTCCAAGTCTTCATTTGTTTTTTAAAAGGGAGGCTTAAACATCTAAATCCTTTGGCTACAGGACTTATCACAGTATTGTGTCTTTGAGTGTGTGACTGTGTGTATTACAGGGCCACAGTGCAACATGAAGCATACACATTTAGTTTGAGTGGATGCACAGTTGGTTTATTTGTGTATGAAACGGACAATTCACTTTAATAAAACCTCAAATTTAATCAGAAATAGTAGTTCAACTGAAATACAATTCTAGGGATCTTCCTGATCGTTTGCTTTTCAAGAAAAGTCACAAAAGAAAATGTTGCATCCCTTTCCGAAGTTACATTCTAATCACATGTTTTTCTCCTTAGCCGTTCTTTTAGTGTTGCCTGATGAATTATGCCTGACCCGCGAGGCTAATTGCTTTGAGCCTTCTCCACAAACCCCATTTCGACATCTCTGTGCTCTCCGTGTCGTCTCGTGCACACTTATCTTCAGCTTGAACGCCCCTCCCTCACTTCCACAGTCAAACATGGTGTAGTTTTTGCCTCATTTTCGCTCCGTGTTCCTTTCGAGCTACGACGCATCCTCTCCTCCGTCACATCGACAACTCCCCACTCCTTCTCTCCCCTTTTCATACTTAGTGTGTCTTTAACACCTATAGGTTTCCCCCAGCTACACTTCCCTTCAGGCAATAGGCACCATTTATCATTATCTGTGATCTTGTCTCTGCGTCTTCTTAAACGGCCTTAAACTAAACTCGACTATCTCATCATCTTGTCTCACTTCTCTCTCACCTTTCCAGTTCTCATCTTATTTCACCCCCACTGTCATTGACACAACAGGCTCCTTGCCGTGTGTGTGTGTGTGTGCGTGTCTGTCAATCTATCTGTGCTCTTGTCCGCCTGGCATCACCATAGTGACGGTTTCTTGGTGCTGTCAGCCCCTGCCTTGTGTATCTTGGCAGCCGACGTGTCCCAGTTCACAGGCCGCACGGCTCCGACGTCACTGCTCCACGTCGACCCTGCCAGCTCACACACGGAGCCCACATATGGTCCTCATCTATAAGAGATGGGGGGGGGGGGGGGGGGGGGGGCCTGGAGGAGCCACAGTCCCTTCTCTGAAACTAATGGGGTTCACAGAAGGCTGTGACGAGAAGACTGCAGGACGGGAAGTGACATTTTAGCATTTGTCTGTTTCATGGGGAAGAAAAATCTGAGTTTTGATACAGGTGCACATAATATCTCTATTGTGAATTTAATATACAGCAAGTGTTCCATATGAATATGAATTGTTAGATCGAAATATGACATAATTTCATAGCCATGACGTAAAGATGCAAGTACATATTCCATAAAATACCACCATATCGGTAGTTATGATTATTCACACTTTACATTTCACTCACAACTGCATGCATGTCTACAAAATAACGGTTGCATACAGTAAGTATTCAAGAAAAAGAAAATATAGATGAATTGATTGAGAGAAAATCAACTCTTAATCATAACCAGGGGTGGAAGAAGTACATAGATATTTGATCTAAGTAAAAGTGGCAATACCACAGTGCAGAAATACTCAGTTACAAGTAAATTATATGCATTTAAAAATGTACTTTAATATATATATTAAATATACAAGGAGAAAAGTAAAATACTCATTTTTATGTGTATGATGTTTATTATATTATTAGATTATGATTACTCATTTTTACTCATTATTTCTGCTATTTTCTTGTCACATATGGGATGGTTTTACCTCTTTGGAGCAATAAAACCTAATCAATCAATCAATAAAAAGTGCTCAGGGCTCACACAATGACATCACCTTTGACGAGAGGTCACAAGGTAATACATCCATTTTTTCTAATATGAAAGCTTTACAGTTTTGCGAAGGAACGTACACAAATATTGACAACCTAATCAAGTGTATATGCACAGCTAGACTTTTATCATTTCTGCTGCAGCTTTACGACCAGCGTATTCTTATCAACGCCTCACTGTCTATTTTATTGATCATTATATTACCAGGACACATATGATGTACATTAATCTTCACTTGCCTGCCTTAGATGAAGGCTACTCCACAAACAAGTTGAATGCAAGGACATTTATTGAAACTGAATCGGTAGACGTATACATTAAAATGTCTAAAACAGGAAAAGCATTCTTTTTTTTATTTAACAAAATGCTTGTCTGTAAGTGCATTATTTGTATAATGCATTGGGTAAAACGTGCAAAACCACCGGTATGGTCCATGGTAGTGGAAGAAACTAATCACACATAAAAGACTACTTTAATTCATCCAAAGAGAACCAACTCATCTGTATCAGGATTTTTTTTTTAAACCTCCCGGTCCTAATTTACTTGCAAGTTTTAGGATGTCTGGTTTTGTGTCACCCGCTTCCAGCTAAACGCCTTCTTTTTGATGGAAAGTCTGGTGCTTTTTTTTTTTTTTTCCTCTCCCTTCTTTTTAGCCTCCAGGCCCCAACGAAGCAAACAATTCCGTGTTTGCGTGTCAGTTAACTGGAAAGACACAACGTGTCATCTCCGCTCTGGTATCGTCGCTGACATCCGTCTGCAGGCTGCTACAGAAGACGGTGCCCGTTTCGCCACCTCCAACGCCACCTCTACCTCTCCCTCTCCGCCCCCCGCTCCTCCTCCGCCTCCTCCTCCGCGGTGGTTGGAGTCGACCCTGTAGTCCGTGTCCGGGTTGTGACGCAGCGGCCAGAAGCGCGGCGCTCCGCCCGAGCGAACTCCGTTACCCAGCAGCCCCCGCGACGCCCCAACTTACAGAACTGGCTTCTTGGGTTTCGGGAGTGTTTCCCATTTAAACAAACAGTGCGGAAGATGGCGGAGAGTTAATGGTGTAAAGAAGAATTTGTATCGATCCCGGCGGAGCGAGACGTCCACGAAAAGGTAAGCTCGTGCAAGCGTGTTTTTTGCGGAACAGCCGTGGGGTGTTTCACGCGACTTTTGCGTTCCTTTTGCATTTCGATAGAGGACGGAAATGTACTGACTTGTGTTCCCAGCGCCAGTGCACACACACACACACACACACACCATATTGGCATCGCTACGGCGCGGAGGGCACAGTGCACGGTCATTTAGTCCATGACAGCGAAAGATTTACCAACCGGGCTCGTCGCGGCGGTGAAGTGCACGCGAGGCGTTGCGTTCGCTTGTCACCTTTTTGTGCTGCAAAAAGAGAGAACCCTTTTTATTTGTGTGTGTGTGTGTGCTTTTTGGATCAACTTAACTTGATCACGCAAAGCTGGCCAGTTTTACGCACAAGCTGGTGGGATCGCAGAAGTGTTTCCAGAGCATCTGGAAGTTTTGTGTGTGTGTGTGTGTGTGTGTGTGTTTGTGTGGTTGGTGGTGGTGGTGGTGGGGGGGGGGGGGGGGGGGGGGGATCACACACGCGCGTGAACACTCGCGTACTAACGCGTAAACGCACGCGTTATTAACTCATTTTGGGTATTTTCTCTCGCCTCGCTGCCCAACAGCTGATCCTGACGCAACATGAGCGAAGGGTCTGGTCGGAAGGGTTTGTTGATCAAACGCGCGCAGACGTGATCAACCGTGTGTCGCGTGCAGCGTGTTTTATTTTAACGAGGCTCCCGGTGTGTGTTTTTACTGGGCTTGTTACTACAAACGTGCCATGTGGGACGAGGCAGACGATGCTTGACCGCCTGTCAGTCAGCGAGAGAGAGAGAGAGAGAAAGATATAGAGAGGAAGAGATAGAGAGAGGCATCTCTATTGTACGAGTCGGCACATTGAATGGAGCGCGCATTGGCTGTAAATGTGTGAGGTGAAGTCGTGAATGGTCGCCGTGCTCCTGTTATCCCCTACTTAGGTCTCCTTCATACACCACTCCTGTCATCTGCCTCATCCTTAATGCGTCTCCACTGTGTTTCTGCAGGGGGCAGCAACGTGGCCCTGTGTGTGTGCGCGCGTGCACACTACACGCACACGCACACACACACTGACGCTGTCCTGTAACCCTGAAGGCACCACAGCCGTGAGCCGTTTGTGTACGTGCGTGTAAAAAGCACCACGTCCTTGAGCACGACACCAGGGTCCTTGCTCACAATACCTGCTCCCACTGGATAATAGCAGGCTGCTCTTCAGTGTGTGTGTGTGTGTGTGTGTGTGTGTGTGTGTAAACAGCAGTTGAATGGGAGCGTTGCAGATGGGTTTTGTGTGTCCGTCCATGTGGACACGTGAGGGATGTGTGGTTGAGTGTGTGTGTGTGTGTGAGAGGGTGTACATTTAGATTAGTTTCCCCTTGTGGCTGATTTAGGCAACAACCACTGATTATTTGCTTTATGCATTACTCTGTCGTAATTTCTAATCTATGAAATGTGAGTTTTTGATTGATAAATTACTTTATTAAACACCTTCATGTCCGAAATATAAAACCTTCTAAAAAAAATAATAAAAATGTACAATCGAAAAGTCAGTATAAGCCAAAGTGGTGATGAATCAAAGCCACAGAGGCGAGAATATGGTAAAAATATGAGCGCTGTCTTCGACCAAAGACATTCTTAATCAACTAAGACTTATACAATTGTGGCCGATGCGCTGATTTAATCGTCAGCTAAGGTGAATTCCTCCAAAAAAGGAATCCCACAAAAGCGCCGCTTTTAACTTGTGTTCACCAGAAAATGTGTTCACAAGAGTCTCAACTGATTGACTAACAAGACGCAGCGTTGCTAATTCTTTATGTATTTGTTACGGCTCTGTTTTGCATGAACAAATATTACAAAATATTGTGGCAGTGATACGGGCTTCTTGTCTCACTGCCTGCTTATTTATTTTGTCTATTGTCAGCTCTTGAGTGAGTGATTTTAACCAGCCGCTTGCTTGTTAGGGGATTCAACAATTCATCTATTTTCAGAATTATTGGCAATGAAATGTGACTTTTCGTTGAATAGACTAACTGCTGCAGCTCTGTACGGCTGAATCGTCCGTGTGTCAGGGAGTGGTGACGAGAAACGCCCTGGTCGTGCTCCATGGCAGCCCTCTCCTGACAGACGTACAGTCAACTCTGGCCCGGGTCCCTCTGCACACGTGGAGACCGAGGAGGGGCGTGGGCAAGCTGCTCAGACCCGTGAGGGGTCTTCGCTTAGCGGATGGTGGACAGTGAGGCATGATGTTTGCTGAATGAAGGGGGGGCGGGGACAGGACCGGGGTTACCAAGGGGATGCTGGTGACTGGGTCGGACGCTGGGGGCTCACATGACTGAGCGAGGAAGGCAGGACCAGCCTGGGAAGCTGTGTGTGTAGAAGGAAGAGGAGGAAGAGGAGGAGGAGGAGGAGGAGGAGGAGGAGGAGGAGGAGGAGGAGGAGGAGGAGGGGTGTGTGTGTGTCTCGTAATGGGAGGAGCTCAGGTGGCGCCTCTTGCTGTGGAATTCTACCCAGCATTTTTGTCTTTTGTGTCTTTTCTTTATTTGGTTTCTGCCTCTCTCGACTCCGCTCTTTTGTGGAATCAGGAAGTTTTTCTGACTGCACCCGACACAAAGAGTTTACCTGTCTCCGTGGTATCTGTGCCCCTCGCTGGTCCCTGCCTCCCCCATCTGCAGTGCAGTGAGGTGAACTGTTGTCCTGTTGGAGGGGGGGGGGAGGCTCTACCATGTGTCAGGATGGGTTAAATAGGAATGAATCTTCACCAGCTCTCACTGATTTCATTCTGTTGGAGAAGGAGGGGAGGGGTCTTTTCTATTATTTTACTTTAATAACTTTACTGGGGCATCTCCAGTCCGGGTGGTGGGTCTTTAATATGCACTTGGGAGCTGCATACATGACATATTGCTAAAAGCCTGAGGCTAAAACCGCACACTCTGCACAACAATAACAAAAAAAAATCAGCATCCTCAAATGTCATCTTAGAAAATTTAGTTTTTGGCGAGAAACTTAAATACTAGAGGAGACAGCTCATCGCTAACAGTGCTAACGGCGCTAACAGCTCTAACAATGCAAACACGGCGACAGTGTTTGCGAATCAGCTGGAACCGCCCTACGAGGGCAGTGCAAAGCGGGGGTCGTCAATTAGCCATGTGGGGCACGCTCACATGCACTCACATTCACTAAAAGCATGCGTGGTCGGCAAAAGTCAGGGAGAGTGACTCCTTTCTCTGGTCGGCTAGACATTACTCCACGATATCTTCGAATAAATCCAAAGACTGCCATGAAAACTGATTTGAAAATCAAAGAAAAAATCTCAGGCTGCACTCGATCCACCGCGTTTGCCCGGAAACGGTTCGGGTTTGCTGGCAGCCGCCATTATGTTGAGGGAGTGAGATGGGGAAAGACATGCAACACGGGTTTTTACTTAAACCAGCTACTAGTTTGAAAATTCATTGGTCACCATAATGTTATTAAAGGCACGTGTTCATGCTTGTTTTCCAACGGCAAGCAGTTCCAGTGATGGATGTTCATGAAGTGAGTCAACAACTTTTAAAAAGGATATTTTCTCTGGCTCCAGCCTCTCAAATGCGTATCTCTTTTTAATGTTATTATTCATGTAATATATTTAAGTTTGATCCTGTTTGTCTGTCAAAACGAGCAATTTGAGGATATTATCTCGGACTTGGATGATGGGCATTTCTCACAAAGCAACATTCAAATTAATTGATGATCAAATAATTCCTCCAAAAAAAAGGAATAAATTGTGAAATGTTATTGAGTGATGTTTGTGTTGTCCTGCTTTTATTCAGGCTTGTGTTAAACACTGACCTGGAGCCAGTTGTGAAACTAGGTCACTTTAACAAGTGACCCTTTCAGACGAACAGCAAACACGGGTCATGTCTTTACTTTGGTCTGAAATTGATTTTAAGTGTTGCGCCAGTAAATTCTGCCATTTGGAAATCCGGTTGGTCTTTGTTTGGTCTTGCAAAATGGATTTACAGATTTTCAGGGGAAAGTTAGGGATCTGAAAAGTGTTTTTATACCCACGTCTGTGATGGAATAACTAAGTATCGAACTGAGTTGGAGGGATGAGCTGATGCGGCTGTCGATTCCTCGGTTTCTGTTTCTTTTTTCCGAGATTGTCTCCGTGCAGCTCATGTCCTCCGCTGCTTTTTTTTCTTTCCGAGAGCAGCTTTTTCTTCTTCTGTGAGAGGAATGTCAAGTGACCATCTCGGTGCGCTCCCTTTTTTTTTCTTCTCTTTTCTTCGTCTCCTTCATTGTGTTTTCTTTCTCGAGGTGTGCGGCGAGGTGCAGCCCGGGACTGCACGTTCTATACGTCTGAATCATAGCACTTAAGCTAAACAGGTTATTTCAGTCATGTGGTAATATCAAACATATTGTCCTTGTACAGCCATGGCGTTCTTTTGTGTTAGCACAAGTAAGTGTGTGTGTGAGAGAGGAAGAGAGAGACAAAGGAGGGGGGGATAGATAGTGTGGAGGAGGAGAGAAGGGGAGGGGAGGGGAGGAGGAGACGCGGCGAGTCGTTTTATTAACGTGGCGACTCCCGCTAAAATTCAGGGAGTGCTGTTGCATCCAGCTGTTACTGGTTGCGCGAGGCTTCGTTGCCATGGCAACACAGCCCCGTGCGCCTGCTCAAGGTCGTTCATCCTGTTCTGAACTGAGCAGCGTGCGCTGCACATAGGATGCACACGGAGGGAGAGAGAAGAGAAACAGAATAACTACTTCAAAGTGACCAATCAAAAGCACTTCTGTGACGCTGAGGTCGGTGAACAACCTCCCCCCGTCCTCACACACACACACACACACACACACACATACCTTCTTCAAATCAAGAAACAAACAAAAAAGAACCCCTGGCCTTCAGGCGTGTAGGTTCTTTTGCCAGCTGATAAAATATTTAGCTGGTCAGTGGGAGAGAGAGAGGGATATGGTGTCTAGAGAAGAAGCGAGCAGCAGAACTTGGCTTTGTGTTTTCCTTTCTCTAATGGTGCATTGCTGTGAAGCTACCTGGGGCTTCTTCTACCTCCTCCTCTCCTCTCCCCTCCTCTCTCCTCTCCTCAGAGGGCTGCAGCCTCCCTCGGGGGGGGCTCCTGCTGCATGTTAGCCGGCGCCGACTGGACTCGGTACAGCACACATTACAGTACCTGAAAAGACTCCCATTACATTGTGGAGATGGCAGCAATCTTGCAGGTGCATTGCACGTTGCGCCGTGTGAAAATCGGGTCAAATCACATCTCGGTCGTCGTTGAGCAGTGAACACCTCGTGGCCGTTTTTACGGCAAATGGAGCAAAAACGGGACTGCGAGTCTGCGGACACTCCGGCAGCTAATACTAACACGGCAGCATCCTCGCGATCGCAACGCTAACTTGCTGATGCGCCGCAGGTATAATGTTCACCACCACTTTAGTGTGTTGGCACTGTTTGCTGTGCTGGCTCCTCATTGGTGGAACGAGCTCCCCATTGACATCAGAACAGCAGAAAGTCTCTACATCTTCCGTCGCAAACTAAAACACATTTTTTCGACTATACCTTGAATAGGGAAGGTAGCGCCGTAGTAGCACTCTAGTAGCACTTAAATGTCCCTTACCGATAGCACTTTGTTGTTTAACGTTATTGAAGAAATTGTACTTGCTTGATTCTTGTTGTTCTGAGTTTGGACTCATGGTTTAATGCACTTATTGTAAGTCGCTTTGGATAAAAGCGTCAGCTAAATGACATGTAATGTAATGTAATGGCACGCTAACATTAGCTACTTCCAGTGCAGCTGAAGTGGATGGAAATAAACCAACCAAAGTGTATACTCGCTCGATGGAAAGTCAGCGGTTCACCAAAGTCATCTGGATTCATCCTGAGGGGGCGACGTTTAATGTCACAGCAGAACCATCCGATGGACGTTGAGACGTTCCACTCCAAACCACAGACGTCGACATCACGATGGCGCTAGGAGGAAAAGTCAGGCTATCACTGAAGTCAGTGAGGTTCCTCCTCTGGGGACAATGAATGGCGGTTGAGAAGTGGTGGACTGACGGATGCAGATGTATCTAAATATGATGAGCTTAACAGTTGTCTTATCGTGATATTGGCTGAGCAGGTACGGCACAAAGGGATAAAGAAGGGGGGGGGGAGACGGGTGACAAAGTCCACATGCGCTGTGTTGACCATGAGACGGGACGAGTTAAAGTGAAATTCAGCTGTGAAGTGAATCAGTCATTCTTAAATTGTCCCAGCAGCGGTGACAATGTGAGAATTTAATCCTACATTTTGGGCGCTAAATCAGCCATCAGTGTCTCTCAGGGTGATTTAAGGCCATTGTTTTTTCATTATTTCACCTAATTTCTCTCGCGATTGTCAGTTTTCTATCTGGGAGCATCTGCGCACACACACACACACACACACACACTGGCTTTGAGAAACCTCACTCACAGTGCTGCTCTGCAAACACAAAGGCGAGAGATGGCAGAAGACCACAATAGACGAGGGTTTCAGATAAACACTTGTCTACACAACATATTCCTGAATCTGCACACAGCATTGTGTAAAGACAACGTGTGGAGGCCGGCTTTCTTCACGTGCTTCTGTTTTTTGTTCTTTTCTTAAGTGCACGCAGAGTTCGCTTGTTGTGGTTCGGTGACATGAAGCTCTCGGTTTAACGTGTGTGTGTGTGTGTGTGTGTGTGTGTGTGTGTGTGTGTACGAGTATCATTGTTTCAAACGGCAAGAAAAAAAATATTTGAGCTGGTTTTCGGGGGTTAGTTTCACGTTTCTTCTTGCTAGGTCATAGATGCTTGTTAAAGCGGTCCTCAGACGGGTGTACGTGTGTCTTAAAAAAAACAAAGGGAGTTCTGTTTTTGTATTTATTTTCCATTGTAAAAATGTAGACCTAGTTTATGTGTTTCGGTAAGAGTTGAGGTAAATGTTACCAGCTGCAGCCCAGCAAGCAAGTGGCTTCAACTCTGCCTGAACCCGCGCTGTGACGTGACCACGTCCTCAACTTAATTTGCTCCCATCCTGTCGTCCCCTCAACCGCCACACCTCTTAGATCACTCTGCACACACACACACACACACACACACACACACACACACACGTGTATATACACACACACCCTGCCATCTCCAGTGTCACTAGCAGCAGCATCACTCATCTCAGGAAAGCGGGGGAGCGCTTCAAGGTCCCCCCCCTCCCTCCTCCCTCCCCTACCCGTCACCTTGGTGTGGAGCAGCGGGCCGGCCGAGCGGGCTTCGCCTGATTGGCTGCCCCTCCGCCTCCCCCATCCGAGGTTGCACCGTCGGTGCGGCGATGTCACAAGAGTCTTGTTTATCCGTACCCGCGGTCAAGCACCATAAGAAAGCAATGATGATTGCTTTATGTTTAATTTAGCGGTCTCCAGACTTCCAGGAACCACGCAAACAATACAAACAATATAAAAATCGCAGAGTATCGACGAAACAAGCCACGAGACGAGACGACAAGAATATGATTGAAACCCGAGGATTCAATAACAAATGGAGAGTTGATTTTGTGTTTGTGATTGGAGAAGCCGATAACGGCACGCAACAGAAAAGAGTCGGTTAATATGGGAGGAAGCTTTGTTGAAAAGCCTTTTTTTTGATGATCATATTATTAACAGTGTCTCCTGGAAATATTTCTCTGTAAAAATGCTTATTTTCGTTTTTTAAAGAGGAGGTAAATATGCAGGTTTACACCCCAGGAATAGCAGCGTGTCCACTTCCGCCGACAGCCTGGATTCTTTTATGGAGTTCTCATCGTACGATTGGTTCATGGACTCGTGACATGGATTCAAACTAAAGGACAAAAGCAAAGTACATTCTGTTTTTTTCACAAAAAGGTTGCATTATTTGTCAGATATAACGGAAGAATAGATTTGTTGAGAAAAAAGAACAACAAATAACTAAGAGGGCTAATACATTTAGTTCTGGCCTTAATAATGATATGAAACTTAACGTTGACATACACTCTCTCTCTCTCTCTCTCTCTCTCAGCTGTACTCTCTGCAGACCCCCAACCCGTTATTGATCGATCCCATTTTTGGCTCAGCGGTTGATATCAATGCCTTCGACCCCACGAAACTGTTGTGTGGGAGACGTTTGGAGGGGCAGAGAAACGTATGACTAAGGAGATTTTGAAAGTCTGCGCATGACATGCAGAGAAAGAAGGCTGAGGCTTTAGTCAAACTGCTGAATTTGACATTCTGCTGTGGACAGGGGTGGGTGGGTGGTTTTGGGGGGGGGCATGCAGAGTTACTAGCTTCACCCATCGGTTTCTGCCGAGCTGGGATGAGGGAAGCCGCCCCCCTTTTGGTTGAATCGGCTACTCCTCTCTTATCCCCGGCCCCCCCTTCTTTTACCGCCTCCCTCCCTCCCGATGGATCCGCTAGTCCTGTGAGAGCCCGGTCGTAGTAAACAGGCAGTGACAGCTGCATGCTCTCTTTCAGAGGAAAAGGGGCCAGAATTTAAATATTGATTTGATGCAATGTGAGACAAAGATTCCGGTCCCTCTGTTTTTATAGCCTGTTGTTTGTGCGTTTCGTAGGTGTTTGTCCGGCGAATCAGACTTCATCCAAAACGAAGGCTTCGCTTGCGTTTAGACTCTACCGTCCGTCCGCTTCTTCGCCGCGTCTACGCCTCGTGTTCTTGAGTCTCGGTTGGACGCCATGCCCGGGATGAAATATCATCTCCCCGTTGGACTCGGCCGCCCGCTCAGGTAACCGTCAGGTGAACACAGCCACCGGCTCTTGCCCGCCGATCGAGAAAGGCTGCTGCTGCCTGGGCGGTGTTTCATGGAGCTGATCGAGACTAATGGAGGACTGACAGGCTGCTGACACCGCTGGTAGATTCCAGGAGTCGTGTGATGGAGGAAAACGTGACCTTTTTGCCTCTACAACTATATTTGCTTGCTCCAGGTGTGAAAAGCTGCCCGGACAAACATGCGCGTGTGGGTGTCGCCGTTTTGAATCGATAACCGTGGGATGAACAAGGAGGGCAGCTGTGTGAATGGAAAAGGAAAATAAAATGTCACCCTTCGAGCTACTTTTCCAGACATCCAGTTGAGACCAATAAAGCTTCCTGTGTTCATAATTCGTCTAATAAAAACCCAAAGTGTTGCTTTGTTGACCCTTCCATTAAATACAACCTCTTTCTTTAGTCTCTGTAATTGATCTCACGTTGGATCATCATTGGTTTGCCTCTCTCTTCCGTCCCAATATCCTGTTTTGACAGGAAGCACAATACATTAAACGGGTGATATGGTCTGAAAATGCTGCGTCATTGTGACTTGATTGACACGCCAAGCCACTGCAAATCCCCCCCCCCCCCCAGTGTCCCTCCCCGAGGCAGCTGCTTCACTGTTTTTTTTTTTTTTTAAACTGCTAACACTTCGGGAAGCATCTGCTCGGAACAATATATTCATACTGCTTCGGCTTACAACCTGCTATTGCGGGTGTTTTTTTTTTTTTAGATCCCCGTGTTTGTATATGCTTTGCCTGTATATTGTCAATATATTTGCCTTTTTGTTTGATTTCTGATTTCATCATTACACCCTCTTGTTAGAGCAGATTAATTTCCCTCCGTTCCACACCGCTTCAGCTGGTATTGATTTAATGTCCATGCTCAGTAACACTTACCAGCCAAATCTGTAATTCTGTTTGATATCATTTCCAGGTATGTTCATGCAGCCCCCATCAAAGAGTGCTGGCAAGCGTTGATTAGTTGATGTGTTTCCGTTAACTCCCTAATGTGCACAACGGATTTCCTCCGCATCCCATAACTATGAATGCGATAGGGCCAAATTCACCACTGACTGATTCGTGGCAAGATTGTCATTTAACCCTCCACACATCGTCCGCGCTGGAAACCCGCACGCTAACGGATAGAACGGCAACATAGATAATGCAGAAAAGCCAAAGGAGAGGTTGACGATATTTAAAATCCGAGCAGAGATTTGAAAAAAAGCCAAGAGATTAACAAAAAAAAGAAGCTTTTAACACCCAATCCCCACGACGAGGCCTCTCCACCTCGATCATCACCGTCTTAAACCACAAGAAACGTTAACCCGTCATGAGTTCATGATTCAGCTTCTTTCTTTCTTTTTTTTCCTTCCACACGACTCATGTAACCCTGTTTTGAGTCGTGGTGGCGGCGCCGCCCTTTTGTTTACATTAGCATCACGGTTTGTACCTTTTTTTTTTTTGTTTGTTTCTTTTCTTTTTAAACACGGGTGGCCGTCCTGTTATCGCTGTGACTTTTTCTGTCCACTCGTATGAAAGCGGCCCGGGTAAGGTCGATGCGATACGACAGTAAACACACGTGTGCTGAGGGAAGCGCGCGTGCACGTGGACGTGCACGCTCGCACGTGTTAACTGAACACCGCTCTCCTCTCACACGTCGGTGACAGGCCTCCAGTGAAGGCCTTGTAGAGAGTACGTGTTAGCCCAGCACGATCTTTCTCCCCATCTCACCAGGGCTAAAAATAACACCGTCCCCACACTAGATGCGCACAAGGCAAAGGAGGGAGGGAGGGAGGACACAAGGAGGGAGGGGAGGGAGAAGGTGGCGATGAGAGGAGGCGCAACAGTGAGAAAACAACAATCAAAGCGAGAGGAGGAGGAAGAAAAAAAAAAGGGAGAAAGAGACTGACCCGAAAGGGAGGAGCAGAAAACGAGCCGTTAATAATTTACCCGGAGGACACTTCCAGTGCGACCTTTAGCTCTGGTCGTTGGTGGTCAGCAAAGAACAAAGTGTTATGAAGTATTGAGTAACTCTTTTACCAGATCTGACTGCTGTGGGCTGTCTGAGCCCGGTTGTGTAAAAGATTCATGAACTCCCAGCCGGCAATTACCACTGTGCAGCGGGAGACGGGATGTTTACATTTCTGGCAGGTTCTGCATTTTATTTTTGGTTATAATTAAGTTATTTTAGGCCAAGTCCAATAACGACACTGTACATAATATACAAGATTTCATGGGTGCAAGGGAACTGTACAGACTAATATTGTTAACAAGGCCAACTACACTCACACAAAACTTTGCTAATGAGGCTTTCAGGTCTGAAGTGCCAATCAAGGTATTTTGCACACTGAGCTACCCTGTTCACGTTAATGGGGATCTAATATGACTGTTGGGTTAAGTTGTAGAAATTCACTATCGGGGACGGCTAGTGGCAGGAAGCATCTTTGTTTCACGGACTATGAATAAAAGTTAATGAAAAATATAATTGATAAACTTGTTTTTATTTACGTGTGTTGAACTAGCTTAGCCACAAAGGGCTAAAGTACGCAGTACGCTTAAAATGAAGTGCTCGTTGGATCGTGTCTCCGCCTCCTCCACCTTTCCGAAGTCAGGATTGCTTCTTCCCACAGTTTTTTTTTTTTTCCGAAAAAAGAGAATTGGACTTCCACGCTCACTTTATTCAGTAACCAGCTATTTGGGAAAGCAAGTCAGATTTTAACTTCTCTCCCAAGCTCTTTTTTTTTTTACTGTACTCTTTTTCACCCACGAAATTCTCTGAGGAGAGAGCGGCCAAACGCGGGGACCATTGTTCCCATTTATATTAACAAGTATACTTTCACCTTCAGACGCGGTCGGAGGAAAATTAGTTTCAAGCATCGCAGAACTTTATTTCAGCCCCTTTGAGTCAATTCACCAAAACTTTTTTTTAAGACCTTTTTTAAGACAGAGCAAAGGGTGTGTGAAAAAAAAAACAACTTAAATAATAGACGAAGCTTAAACTGTAAACCAGGAGGCCGGTTACAAAGCCAACACACATGCTGACAAGCCCTTGTTTGTGATCACCGATGTTATGCTTTGCTTTACTTCCTGCTGTGTGTATTTTGTCACTTGTCCCTTTACTGAGAAACACACACACACACACACACACACACACACACACACACACACACACACATTCAACTCTTGACTACTCCGGACTAATTTGTGCGTTGCTCTGCGTTTAACCTTTGTCCCGACCCACTTCAGCTGCACAAAAGAATAGAAATATAGCCTGGAGGAGTTAAGGGGAGGTATTGGGTAACTTGTTGCCGTGTGATTTATGGCGCTATATGACAAAACACTGCGCCGGGGTGTTTTTATCTGAGCTTTTTTAGAGTTTGTATTTACCAGCAAAACAAACCGAGGTCCCGGCTCAGGGTGAGGGACATGGTGATGCAGATTCTTTTTTCTTTTACCCACTTTCCTCTACTTCACAGTTTCAGTTGGCTTCTCCTGCACAAAAGAGAGGTTTTTGGTGCAAGTGCCAGCAGAATAATGGGCAATGCAGTTGACATTGTTAAATTTCAAGTGTTTTTCTAACAGTCCATTGACTGTAACCTTAAACCCTGGAGTAACGCAGCGGCCTCGCTCCCTCAGTCAAGGTGCGACAGACTTCTTTACTACTGCGGCTTATGGGATGTTTTACAGGTGGTTGAAGTCCCGTCTTTTGAGACTCTTACACTGATACGGTGTGTGCGTCTGTTTTTTTTTTTTTTGTCTCTAAAAAGGGTAACCGATGAAATGGAAAGCCAATAAAATCAACATTTTAACTTGCATGACTTTGAAACAAAGCTCTCAAAGACTTGGAAGATGCTGGCGTGCGCATGTTGCGTCTTCTCGCTCCTTCGCCACCACGATCAACCTGAATGTGACACTGCCACGAAACAAGCTTTTAATGGCTGGTGGTTGTGAAAAGATAAATCTCAGTTTCTCAGCTTTTTGGTTGGCTGTCTGTAGCGGAAATGTGGTCCAAGTACTTTTTTGGCAAAGTCTTTAGGCATTGAATTGGGCAAAAAGAGCCATTTAAATTAGGGATGCACCAGAACCCTGCCAGATACAGGTATCTGTGACAATAGGGCCGACCTATTCAATTAAATTCTACTGGAATTACAAAAAGATCTCTTAATATGTCGATTTTTCTCTCTAATTCACAGCCTCTAACTCTGATGTCATTTCTGCACTTCTTGCAGCCCGACTTTGTTTACCAGATTTTTTCTTTTTGCAAGCCCGTATTTGTGACGACACCTAATTATAATGTTGCATATTGAGAACATTTAGTTGGATTCTTTCGGTCCTGCGGTTGGCTTTTAAGCCCGTGGAGAAGGTGTCCACTACAGTGACATATGAGCGTTGGAAACATTGTATAACACTGATATCAAATCCAGGATAAATGTAATAAACATGTAAAAACTATACTGTCGATTTAAAGAAAAAAACTGGGGGGTGCTCGTCAAGACTTGCATATCACAAGTATATAGTCCCATGTTTTATACTTGTTGGACAACAATTGAGCTCAAAGGCACATCTCGAGACTTCCTCGTGCAGCTGATTGTAATGCACATTTGTTTTATTGTGCGGGGTTGGAGAGCCGCGTGGACACGTGACGTCCGTGGAGAGAAAGTCAGCCACAGGTGGGAGGAGGCGATACATCACGTGACGTCTCCGAGTCTGCTCGATGCACACTTTCATCTTGTGATATGCACAGCCTGCTGCTCTCGTGTGTGTGTGTGTGTGTGTGTGTGTGTGTGTGTGTGTGTGTGTGTGTGTGTGTGTGTGTGTGTGTGTGTGTGTGTGTGTGTGTGTGTGTGTGTGTGTGTGTGTGTGTGTGTGTGTGTGTGTGTGTGTGTGTGTGTGTGTGTGTGTGTGTGTGTGTGTGTGTGTGTGTGTGTGTGTGTGTGTGTGTGTGTGTGTGTGTGTGTGTGTGTGTGTGTGTGTGTGTGTGTGTGTGTGTGTGTGCGCGCGCACGCGCCCTTATTATCGCAGTCAGGTGGATAGAGGAGGAAGGGGGCAATGGTGTGGGGAGAAAAGAACAACAGGGAGCTTCTTCTATCACCATGGCTGTTAATTAATCAAACACGCACATACACACAGACAGTGATGAAGAGGCTGGAAAGACGCGCGCACACACACACATCAACCCGGGCTAGTCTCCTTACAAGAGGCTTGAAGCCATTCTACTTACCGTCGCCAGCCATGCCGACTCTGCTCGCTCTATTTGCAGAGCAGCCCCGCCCCTCTCTGATGCTATGATCTAACTGCAGCCTCCTCCCCCTTCATAGACACACACACACACACACACACTCTCTCACATGCCTGCACACACACACACACACACGCGCACACACAAACACACCCAGGGGTGCTTATACAACCACCAATCGGCACGCTGCTGGGCATGTTTCCGCACTCGTTGTATTTGTGTGTGTGTGTGTGTGTTGTTGTTTTTGATCAAGTGACGTTAACGTGGACTGTGGACTCGTGTCGTGACGTCCGCTGTTCATTCTCGAGGACGAGGCTGTTGATCTTGAGGTTGTATACTCACGTGCGGTCATGGCGGAAAGCAGAGGAAAAGTACTGAAATGCAAAAAAACCCAATAAAACAATAGAGCGTCTTTTTTTCCATCCCCCCCCCCCCCACACACACACACACACACACCTTCTCACTATCCCCTCAGATCAGCAACAAGCAAGGTTATTTATAATTTTGTGTTGTCCTCTGTGATGAAGGACGAATAAATATGCAGCTGGGGGAGAACAAGCAGAAAGAGGGAAAACAAACCAGAGTGTTGGTGAAGCAGCTTCAGATCTCTACAGTCGGGTCCTCTGAGTGGGTCAAAGTTCCCCCTGCAGCCGGAGACGCGTCCTGATTGGCTGCGGAAAGGTGAAATTAAAACCACGGTAAACTTTTGACCTAGCAGGAACCGGGGAGAGGAACGCCCATCGCTGTAGCGAGAGTGAGCTCCTCCCTCCCTCCCTCCCACCTCCTACCTCCTACCTCCTCCCTCCTCGCTGCTCTCCCACCAACCCACCGCTCCCTCCTCCTCTCCCATCTCTCTGTCTCTTTCCCCCGGTCTCCTTCTCTCTGTCTCACCCTTTCATTCACTGTCTGTCATTCGCTCTTGTTTTGCTCTCACACCACACACACACACACACACACACCCTCCTATCTCCAGCTCTCCGTCGCTCTCTCTCTCTCTCTCTCTCTCTCTCCCCCGATGAATTTGTGAATTTGTGCCTTGCTGCACGTATAGCCTGATGAGACGGAGGGAGGCACAGAGCAGGAAAGAGCTGGGGGAAGGGTACAGAGAGGGAGGAGAAAGCCAGTGAAGGGGGGGGGGGACAGAGACAGGAGAAGGAGAAGACACGGGGAGAGGAGGGCAGGAGGAATGCAGCCTTCTTGACTGCGAGCTGCACAAACTGCTCCTGTTAAGAGAGGAAGAAAATCCAAAGAGGAGTGAATGTATAAATAGACATGTAACTGTGGCTCTGACTAAGATCTGCTGAGCGGCAGGGCGGGGAGAGCCCATTTTTACTGCTAATGGTTTCTCTCATTACACATCAGACGGCTGTGTGTGTGTGTGTGTGTGTGTGTGTGTGTGTGTGTGTGTGTGTGTGTGTGTGTGTGTGTGTGTGTGTGTGCGGCAGATATTAAACGATTTCATGAGCCAACTAAAAAGAGCAGCCCTCTCGCTTGCTGCTTTGATGCCGGGTGCGCGCACGTACTCGCGCATTGGCTGCGCGTCAGAGTTAAAAGTCTACGGCCAATCGGTACCCGCTGCTCAACCGGTAGATCGTCTTCGTGGAGAAGTCGGTCGACATCCGATCCCCGTCTCTCTCTCTCTCTCTCTCTCTCTCTCTCTCTACTGAACTTTTAAAAATCGGATCGTGTACTAAAATGTGAGAAATGATTTTCGGGCCCACCTCTTCTTGGGGGGGGGGGGGGGGGGGGGGGGGGGGTCGCAATAATAACGCATGGATCCAGACCCCGTGTTGGCCCTTCTCTCCCTCGTCACCGTGAGCAACGCTCAAAGTGTGCAGAGCATTCGCGTTGAAGCTCCAGACCCGGAGCGTGACAAACAAACAGGCCGGTTATCGGCTCGGTGTTAATGGGCCAGTAAGTGACACCCTGATTTTTGGCGTGAACCCATCACATCTCCTTCGCGAGGAGACTTCTTCTCGTCTCAACAACGCCAAACGGAAGCGATTCGTCTTTCTCTCAGTTGGAGGAGTTGCTTTACGCGTCGTCATTTTAACTCCTCGACGTCATATTTTTGAACCGGGACCTTTTTGATTATTTGGATTTTTAGTCGTCTGCAGCTGTCTTTTTAAGTCATCGAAAGTATGAATCCGTATTCGCTATTCTGCAGATGCAAATAAATTAAAGACTTGATTAATAAAGTAAAACAATTTAAAACCTCACTGTAATCACGTTCTAATTGCGCCCCCCCCCCCTCCCCCCCTTCTTGTGCTGCACATGTGTGCGCGTGTAAATATAGCCTTGATGCCTGTCACCGACGAGATGGCACATACAGAGAGGGGCCGTCATTTTTCAGATTCTAATGCGATTGAAATAATCCTTTTTGGTTTGTATTAAGCTCTATGATGAGTGCAGAGCATCCGGTGGGGGGGGGTGGGGGGAAGGTGTGGAGGAGACGAGAGCCAGAGCCGGTCGTCTGCAATGAGAGGAAGCAGGAGGAGAAAGAGAGAAGGCTTCTTTTTTTTCTCTTTGCTTTCTCTGCCAGTACAAAAAGAAGAAGATAAAAAAAAAACTGACTTAAGAGAGGAGGCTGTGGATGTTATTGAGTTAACAAGATGGAGAGGGAGGGGGAACAGTGGGAGCTGAGAGGCCGGCTCGATAGATGAGTGGATGAGGGCTGCGCTGTGGGGCTCTGCCTGCTCCTTGCTGCACAGCGGGCACCATATGGTGCCATAATGTATAGAGCGCACATTAAGTTTGTCCATGCCTCCTCAAAACCGTCTCCTTTTTCTCACTCAAGAAAGCTCATTACACACACACACTCACGCGCACACACACACACGTATACACGCACTCACGCGCACACACACACACACACACACACACACACAGCATCCCATTAGGTAAGGAGCACCCCGTGCACCATCTTCAGGATAAGAGGCGCCCCAACAATTTGGGTCTCCACACACACACACACACACACACACACACACACACACACACACACACACACACACACACACACACACACACACAAACACGGTTAGATCAGGGCCCCATCCCCCTCTAATGGGAAAGAGGATTGATACCGACAGGAAAAAAGGAAAGAAGACTTCTCAATATGTCACTCTGCTTACGGCTTCCGCTTTAAATATTTAAAGCAACCAGCAGCCCCCCCCCCCCCCCCCCCCCCCCCCCCATTGTGTTATCATTGAATTGTTGACTCTCTCTGATAACGCACGTCTTGCAGAGCACGCAGGCGCACGGCTCATGTGTGCTGACAGTGATGTGCGCGCGAGTCGATCTTCTGACTGCATGGGAATATAGTGCGCGCGAGGGTGGCGTTGCTTTCTGCCCCCGTGTACGTTCCGGTTTCGAGGTGTGTCGGCTGGCATCCGCGGCCGCGTTCGTTTGTGGGTGGTTCTCTGCATGTCGCCGCCGCCGTCGTCGTCGCCGCCGCGCGAGCGAGCCTCGCCCGGCACGTGCGCGTGTCTGTGGGAGTGATGGATGACAGGCAGCCATGCTAATGTGATTTTAGATGCTCCACCGGGAGCGCGTTGGCGCGTGTGCACGTCCCCGTCCACGTGTGTGTGTGTGCAGCTGAATCTGAAGTGTGTGTGTGTGTGTGTGTGTGTGTGTGTGTGTGTGTGTTTGAGTATCCGCCTCTCCTCCCCCCCCCACGTATTTTTTTCCCTTTGCTGTGCAGTTTTTGGATTCTGAGCAAATAAATAGAGGGGGGAGGGAAATGGAGGGAGGGGAGGGGGAGTTAAGTGTTGATTCTGCTCCCTCACTGTCACCGCAAGGAAGGAGGCGATGAGGAAAGTAGAGGAGGAGGAGGAGGAGGAGGAGGAGGAGGAGGAGATGGTGTTCTCTCGCTGAGACCTCACTGATGGGTTATTGTGAGCCAATTACGTCCCATTCCCAGTGAAGAAAAAAGTCTCACACACTCTTCACACACACTCACCGTCACACGCACGTGCATCCGCAGAAGAAGTGCTCTTTTCTCCTGGCAGCTCGAGCAGTGGAGAGCTTGAGTTTTATCTACCTGCAATTATTATTATGTTTTGAAGGGGGGGGGGGGGGGGGGGGGGGGGGGAGGGGGAGAGAAAAACAGCCGAACAATGACATACAGTTCTTTAACACCAACTCCTCTCTCCTTTTTTTCAGTTTATTTCTTCAATACAAGCTTTCAGTCACCGTCACCCATCAACGGTCTCTTTTAAAAAAGTCAATATATAGTCGCCCCTGTTGAGTTTTATGTTCTGGATTATTATTATTACATATTAATTAAGGGGTGAACACAATTTCACTCTTATTGCATGTTAATGTGGAGCTATTTGTAACTGATTTATAGATTTATTTATTTATGTCGGCTGGTTTAATCTTTAAAATCACATCATTTAATTAGCCTATTATATTTGTTTTTAATGTCATCTGCTTCGTAAGTAGTTGCTTTACAGTAGCTAAAGCATGATTAAAAACATAATACAATATTTACCTTCAGAATGTGTATTGTAGTACAAGTATAAGGAAGCATTAAATAGGTGAAATACCTCAAAATGACCTCAAAATTGTACTGTACAGATGCATATCCCTGTCCAACAAATCATTGAACAGATGTACTTATCATAGTTTACTCTGGCAGTATTTCTGAGCATGGTTTAAAAATGACTGAATAGTAATATAAAATAATAACATTCAACACATTAATGATAATAAAGGGATAATTTTGTGCATGGGCTGTGCATTAGAACTGTTGATACAACTGTTTGATAGTTTTTAAAATGTTTTGCAGATTTACGAGTGCGTATGGTTTTAAAATGATCACATGATGAGATATTTCCAGTTGAGTTTATTGGAGTTTTTATTGAATTCAATATTTGGATTATCTAAATCAGCTGGCTGTCAGTCCCACACAGAATGAAAAGGCGAAGACTTAACAAGACTCATTATTTGTCTCCTGTCTCAGTGAGTCAAACAAAGAAGTATTGAGAAGTAATAAATCTCGTCAGCAGCAGCCTCGTAACCCAGAATGCAATGCGGAGAGAACTCAACGCTCACGCATGTGTACACATCTCGTAAAAGAGCTGAAATGCACCTTTCATGCATAAGAAGCAGTTCGACGTGCCCTACACGAATATGCAAAAACATCCAAAACAAATGCAAATAGTGCAGTTTGTTGAATTTCCCTAAAGAAAGCAACCTTTTCTTTAAAGATCCCTCTCCAGAAATGTGTGTGTTTTTTTTAAAGTGCATCTACTGCTTCCGTCTCATTAGCGCACAAGAAACTTCCAACGAAATGAACTTCGCACATTAATCACTCTGCACAGTGAAGGTCAAACCTCCAAGTGAAGTAACAATAAAGCTCAATGCATTTGTGAGTGGAGCGGTATTCTGCCATTAATCTTGAATGGTAATACACATTACTACATTTATAGTAATTTCACTTATCTGTTATTATTGTAGAGTCTGGAGGTTGTCATCCAGGTATATCAAGGTTTTGTGCTATTTGTTGCCATGGCAGCAGAATGCCCATCGGAGGCGGGGTTAGAGATGGAGTGGGCGTGTCTGATTGATTGACCTGCTGCACTAATTGGGCCCAAACAGTCCAGAAAGCTCCCCTCAGCCTGCATGGCCTCTTTGTGCCTCTGCTTTCCCACTAATTCTTTTTATTTGCTTCTCAACCGGTGACTAAAAGAAGGTGATGACTGTTTTCCTGCAATCCCCCGCTGCATTTTCTTTCCTTCTCTACCCCATGCGGCCTGTAACGAGGTAATTTACTCTTTGTGATGACAAGAATGTTTTAAGTATTTACCAAAGCACCAGTCATCCATCGCTCTTAGATATGACAGCCTTGCCTCTCGGGCACGCCGTTAATTGCCTCAGAGAAATGTTCCCCCTATGTTATGATAATGTACAGCTCCTGCATGATGGCTCCCAGCGAGGCGTTTTGATTTAACCAGTCCAGTTCTCTGCACGAATAAGCGGGCGTGTTGGACTGCGAGTTTGATAAATGTTGCATGTGTTTCGGAGATTTCTTCACACCTTGAACCGCACATACACAAAAAAAAAAACGAGTCCGCCCGTGATGATGGTTTTCGTCGCAGTTCAGCCGAATGGAGGCCGACGAGGAAGTGTGTGTGTGTGTGGTTTACTGTCCTCGTCTCATCCGGGTTGTTTTGTCCTAGCTCGGCGACATCACTGTCATCACTTGACAAACAGGTAAGCGTCCATCCCTGTCTCGGTTCGCGTGTTCGGCATGCGGACGTGTTCACACGAAGTCGTCAGGAGCCGTCGTTGAAAGACGCTCTTTTTATTCTTGTCGGGGTTTGATGGAAATGCCAGATTCCAGCCTAATGACCTGTCATCATTTTTCTGTGATGCAGTGCAGCTCTCTTTTTTTTTTTTTAAAGATAGAAAGTTCATGCAGGTACACATGGAGACTCATCTGTTGCATGACAACATGATACCTGACCTTCTAAACACTAATTTACAGTGTCATGGTGCACTTTTTATTGCAGGTTTGTGCAGTTTAGACAAAGAAAATTAAGACATTTATTACAGAGTGTCCCCAATAGAAGACCAATAAGTGGAGCTGAAGAATGCCACGATGTGAAGCCGAGTGGTGTTTCCTCTTTCTTGCAAGTCCTTTTTATTTCTATTTCGGGACCCCCCTCAGAATACTGAGCACTGAGTTAAAAAGAGAAGCTGTTTTTCAAGCTTTAAATTCTATTTAAAAAAAAGTTTGTAGTCAGTTCAGCTCATATTTAGGTCAATTCTCACCAGCGAGGGAACTAGCAATGAAGCGTGCGATATTGTAATTATTGCTGCCACCGTTACCTGCAGTTTACCGGCATTTCCCCAATATATTAATTTAACCGCCGACAGCCAAACGGCGATAAGAAACTGATATATTGCTTTCCATATAGCATTGCATCACATTGGTCAGTCTTGGGTGGATTGACGGACACACAATACCTCCAACACTGCACTACTTTGAGTAAATGTAATGAACAAGTAGTGTGCAGCTCTCAGTTGTCATCCTGGACGTGTGTATTTGCCCCATTTTGGACCAAATCACTGGAACAAATGAGCTCTACAGAACCCCTGAAGCCACAGATAAGCCCAGTCAGGTGGCACCCGTTTTTATTTAATTTTTTTCCAACAGTAGACAACTCGGGGGTCATCTGGAGAAACAAACAGAAATAAAGCACTGTTCAGGACGAGCGGTGCGTGTGCACAGTGATCCCCTCCTTTCTTTGATCTTCAAACGTTGTCTTACAGTATTTGATACTCCGCGAATTCCAAGAAAAGAAGAAGAAAAAAGTGTCTGTTTTTATTACATTGAGTGTCGGGGCTTGTATACTCAAAACAGATGTTGCGGCGTGAAGTAATTTTAAAGTGACCTCGAGCTATTATTAAAAAGCAACAAAAAAAAAAAAAAAAACCCAACCTAATGCAGTGATTTTTCTTTTCATTTCATTTCTTTTCCTGGTCCGTCCATGTCTTGAGAGTTCACCGAGCTGCTTCCGTGACTGCAGATTCATTGCTGTGTGCTTTTATTCTGTAGCGGGATATGAGTTTTTTTTTAAATTTTTTTGGGATGACTCATGCAAATGTCTGTTTCCTCTTCTTTTTTTTTTAATATGTAAATGCCAGTTTGACGGCACACCTACAGCAGACACACCCTGGACGGCCGGATGAGTTTTTAGTTTTTAGACCCGCCTGGCCTATTTCTGCCTAAAGACGCTTTCCCCCTCTGCCTCTCTTCATCCTCCTCCTCCTCCTCTTATCCCCCCCTCTGAAGTGTGAAGTTTTGAAGCAGCAGGCCGTGTGCTGTGATGGCGGTAATTGGTCTTAAGATGGAAAGTTCACGCTCGCTTTGTCACCGAACTAAGAAGCAATTTGTTTTCAATTTTTTATGTCAGCAAAGTTAAGAACAATACAACATCAAAGTGCAATATTTAACAGCAAGGAAAAGCAGGGTTTTGGGATGATGATGATGATGATGATGATGGAGGAGACGGGCACTTTTTGTCCCAGTTGAAAAGCAGCTCTCATGTCTAGTACAACTTCATTCCAGACAGAGCCGGGTATAGCTGAGACTGGCTCCCCTCTTTGGTACCCCCTCGTCTGAGGAGGCGAGCTTTGTAATAAGAGTTTTTTTTATTTTTTATTAACCTCTGTGGCCTGATTTGTTTAAAGGGAGGCGAGGTGCCAAGATGTGTCTTGGCTCCCATTTTGCTCCAGTGCTGGATTTGTTTGTGTGTGGGGGGTGGGGGGTCTGGAGTCCGTGCGAATCCAAACTAAAGCAGCGTTTCCAAAGTATACTTCCACACAATGTACTTTTTATGCATTGTTCTGTGCGCTATGCTGGCCAGCGCACACGGTTCCCCTCATTCTCAGTCATCAGAGGAGACGGATGTGGAGAAGAAAGAAGACAGTAAGAAAAAGAGGGGAGGTGAAGACGGGGAGAAGATTAAAGCTCACAAAGAAACAACTGGTGGATGTGACTGAATTTCAGTTGACACAGATCCTTTTTTTTTATTGGTGTGTTTTAAGTATACGCAAATAACACTAATTTTAGCGAGCGCGTGCCTGGTTCTATGATCCTTGTTTGGCAAAAGATCCAGACACCAACTAATCTCTTACTGAATCACTTCACCTCCTCCTTTCACGAGCATAAATCAAATAAACATACTGGCAGATATTTGGAGGTTTAAAAAAATTAAAAAAAGAGCTAATTCTTATTTTTACACAATACACATACTGAGCATATACTATGAACAGTAATAGAGAGAGTTTTTCTATATAACCTCAAATATAGTTTGACATTTCTTTACTGCAGTTTCTTTTGTTCTTATTGTCCGACATGTACACTGATACGATATAACTACAATAAGCTATAGTGGCTATCGTTTAAAAAAAAAAAAGAAAAAAAGTTTTTGCTATTAACAACTTCAGTTCATTGCAAATGGCGCAAGAAGCTAAACTTAATCAGATTTGATAATGGATTCGCAAGGATTTGGTTTCAATAATAGGATTGGAAACTGGATTTAAAGGGACGTACTTGGTTTTGGTTGCGGCCTCACTTACCATGCGACACTCACGCTTTGCCCACAACTGGTAAACAACAACAACAACAACCTAAAATCTCTTCGGTTGACTTCCTGGTTCCAGCCGAAGGTTACAGATGAGGACACGTGTGTGTGTGTGTGTGTGTGTGTGTGTGTAGTTTGATCATCTTTATCTAATCGGGGCTGTTTTCTTGGCCGTGTGCAACTTCAGACCAGATGAGAAAGTGTCCTTTCCTTAAGTGACAGACACTTTACAGCACCATACAGTAGCTCGATGAAAGGGCAATCATCTTTTCTTTTCTTTTTTTTTTATTGGGACCGCATAATTTAAAAAGTAACGGCACTACTAGAGTTAGCTAGAAGCTAATTGTCGTCCCCGGGCAGGTAGACAAAAAACAAACCACATTTACATCATTACACACACATTATAAATCATTTTAATATTAGGCATACATTAGAGTGAAATAAGAAGTGATAAAAAAATATATTAAAAAAAATCTAGGAAATGATATTACAGTGCTTGGCTTGTTGTTATCATACTTTTTCGGTTGAGGACCGAGGGGGAAGACCGAGGACACGCCGGAGGGATTATATCTCCCGGCTGGCCTTGGAACGCCTCGGGATCCCCCAGAATGAGCTGGAAAGTGCTGCGGGTGAGAGGGAGGCCTGGGTCGGCCTGCTGAACCTGCTGCCACCGCGACCCGACCCCGGATAAGCGGGTGATAATGGATGGATGGATGGATGGATGGATGGTTGAGGACCTTTGCCATGAGAGTGTACATCGCCGTTCATGCAGGAAGGGAACACACACTTTTATTTCATGCTGGAGGGTTGGTAATCTTCAGAAAGTTGAGAAAATAATAATAAAGGAATCCAATCCCATCCCAATTTTGCCAACAATGCATGATTTTGCATTGGTTTTGGGTGAAGCGCCCTAAAATAACCAATTAGCAGCTTTCACAGAGGACAATCCCCAGTTTATAAACGGCGACTCGGGGACACAGAGGCCGAGTAAACGTTTGATTCATCATCAGTGAGTTCTGCATTATCCTGACATTGGAAAGGGGAAGTACAATCCAAAGTCACAACAAACTCGACTGCCGAGTTTAAAATCGACTCGCCCACGGCCTTTTTTTTTTTTTTTTAAGATTCTCCCGCTCGCTTATTATACGAGCTCCTCTCCTGCCGTGGACGAGACGCTGAGCGGTTCGTGAAGTTAACGGCGCCCATAATGAGCATTCACAGTAAAAAATGTGAACTGTGGCCGCATCTTTATGGTCTCCTTTTTATTTATTTTTTTTTTTTAAAAGCGTGGCGCTTTTTAACAAGAGGGAAGCTGCTGCTGCGTGAGGTATTTTTAGCGCGTCGCTCGAGTGCATCGAGCACACAAACATTCACACTGTATAAAAGGTTGTTTAGTTCTCTGGCGTCGAGTAATTGAAGGGCACTGCAGGCGTGCGTTGGGAGGAGAGTGGACAATGCCATATTTTTCTCTATAGACTCAACCTCTGCACCTTGAGCTCATTCGCACACCCGCTTTTATTTCTCAAGGCTTTTACGCCGATATTGGCGACGCCTGCACGCCGCTAACTGCTCCTTTTTTTATGCACTCTGGTTTTCACGGCTGTGTCACAGTGGAGCACAAAGAGACGTGACGAAGCTCTTGGTCCGGGCTCGAGCATCAAGAGGAGAAGCATTTTACCTCAACTTTTGCCCCCCCCCCCCCCTCCACACACACACAAAAATAAAGAGTCTGCAGGTTTTTGTCGCAGCTGAGCTATGAATTATTCCCACTTAAGCAGTCAGTGTCTGGCTCCGTTTCTCTCCCCTTTCAATTAATAGGAAACACATTGGTTGAAGGAGGCTCTTTGTTGGTGTGTGTGAGAGTCCATACATCACGTAAACTAGAGCAGCCACCCCTCTTCTCCCTCCTCATTCCTCCTAACACACACGCACGCACGCACGCACGCATACACGCACGCACGCACGCACACACACACAGCGACAGCCCCCATCTGCTCCCAATCATGGGTGCAGCCAGCGGTCAGGTCGCTGACGGTGAATGCTGCACTAACACACGCACACACACACACGCACACGCACACACACACACACACACATGTAAACATATACAACATAGGCACGCTGGGCATGAGGTCAGCCATGTAAACACACATACACACACACACACACGCACATGCTTATGTAGGCGTGTCCAGATATTTGGTTGTAAACGTGGGCTTCCACACATCCTGGAAACCAAAAGGAAAGTAACCTACAGTTTATCTCTATCTGACACACACACACACACACACACACGCACACTGAGGCACAGTGACGGATGAACATGAGACATCCTGGCGGCGAGCTTCACTGATGACAGGGTGTCATGGAAACGCCCAGCGTTCTCCATGGTTACGCACTCTTTACCCCCACGGGATACACTCTCATGATTGTTCAGACAGAACACTTGAGCTACTACAACAACTCAGCGTGGATAACACACACACACACACACACACACACACACACACACACACGCACACACACAGTTTCTTATCAGGATCTAAATGGGCACAAATTAGCCTATTATGTGCTTTTGGGATTAGAGCGGCGATTTAGCCAAATAGTCTGTTTTCGTAATCTTGCTCGGTGTCCACAAAGCATGGCAGATATTTGCAAATAAAGGCCCGACGTTTAAATCCAATTGTATTGATCTGGAGTGCACATTTAGCCGAGAAGCACTTTCTTTTACCTTTTTATTTTTTTTGCAGTCGGAGTGACCGGCTGAATCGCGGATCACAAGCTGTCGTCACTTTCAGGTTTCGACGGTTTGGCTTCCTGTAAAACTTGTGTCTCAACACCCTTTTTTTTTGTGTGTGCGTGTGTGCGGTTGGTCTGGCTGTGGGAGCGGTCTGTGTGTTGATGTAAATGCACAGGAGCCGGTTGTGTGTTGTCTCTGTTCTCGTGCGCCCGTAATGAAGACAAAAGCACACGGCAAAGTCACGACCCCCCTTCCCAGTTCCTTCTGCTCATTAAGCTGTTAATGCAGCTTCCTGTGCTTGTGTGTCTTCGGGCCCGCCAATTTTAATAATGCTGCTTGTTATTCATTAATGCCCCGATAATGAACATGCACCGTTGAGCTTAAACTTTTCTTTTTTCTTCTTCTTCTTCTTCTTCTTCTTCTTCTTCTTCTTCTTCTTCTTCTTCTTCTTCTTCTTCTCTCCAGACTCCATTGACCAGCACACATAGAACCACACCACCCCTCCTAGAGAGAGAGAGAGAGAGCGAGAGAGGGGGATCTGATCGTCCATCATCTCGGGGCGCCGTCACAAGGTGGGCTAACATCCCATATGGTTGGCATGGTAACGGCCTGCTGGGTTTAGGTTGAGCAGTTTGCCAGTTTCTTGTTGTTGCCACATTCTTGCAACATCCTCCTGACCCGAACGACGCGTAAACGGGGGGGAAAAACGCTTTTGTGTTTTTCTGAAGCAAACGGAGTGTGTTTTTGTGTTTTGAGGTTTGGATTTTTGGAAGGTGGATTAGTTACTGGGGAATGAGTGGTGGTGGTGGTGGTGGTGAGAAAATGAAGAGTGGGAAGACGGCAGGGAGACAGGAGGAGAAATCAAATTATTCTTTGTGCTCTACCTGCCACAGAGGCTGAAAGAGAGCATTAATCTTTTACCCCTGTCTGCAGGTGACAACAACACACACACACACACACACACACACACACACACGTTTATAAATGTGCCCAGACTCTTTCGTTCACGTACAGTCTCACGCATGCTTTTGTAGGCACGCTGCAGAAAGAGGTCGGTAGGAAAAGAGGGATTGGAATACTGGACATGATGAGGAGGAAAAGAAGAGGGGATGAGGAAGAGGAGGGGGAGGTGGCTTCTGGATTCTTCCGCTACGAGTTCATTTAAGGGAAGTAAAAGAAGTTCGCCATCGATAATGTCACGTGGCTGGCAGGTGGATCACTTCTGGGAATAGAAAGTCGAAGCCTGTACACATTTCACATGTGGGGAGTCTCAGCATTTTGGAGAAAAATATCCAATCACAGAACTTTAAAATCCAGTTGCAACTGAACCTGACATATTGTTGGGTTTTCTTTTTGCTCAGTTTTGGGTGAATTCGGCAATCATTTTGCCAGTAAAGGGCCAGTAGAATTAAGTTTAATATGAAGTGTGATGCATTAAATGTGCCATCACACGTGTAAGGATTCACCTCATTTCATAGAAAAATGCTCTCATGGATTAAAATATATATATATATATATATATATATATATATATATATATATATATATATATATATATATATATTCAAATAATAATAATAATAATACCTAAAAATAAATAAATAAAATCCATTACAACTTAATTGTTTGAGTCACTTTTTAAGCAAAACTGCGATTCAATTCTCTGGTTCCAGCTTATAAAACGTGAATATCTGCTGGTTTTCATAGTCTTCTACGATAGAAAACTCAATAGCTGTAAGAATAAAAGAAGCAATGTAATAAAAAACGCAGCATTACAAAGTCACTCACAAACCAAGTTGGATTAAGGACAGGATCATTACCGTGTCTCGGGAGTTTATATCTCATAATGCTATTTGACATTTTTGTATGCGTGGCACTTTCCCTGTTGTCGTAGTTATCTTTTGACGAACGCGTCGCAGTTGCTTCCTCCAATGAAGTGTGAAAGTAAATGGAAAACTCCCCAAAATCTATAGTCCACCGGGTAAGAACAAGTTAAAACGGCGGAATCGGATCAGATCGGGCGTTTCTTCTTCATGTCGTGTCACCGGTGTGAGTGTCTAAGGCCTCTGATTTGTCAACAGAGATTATGAAACAGTACAGTTCTTATAGAGTATGTATTATCTTTATCAAACCATTAGTTAACCTGGTGAATCCCATTGTGCTCACAAAATGTATTTTCCAAGAGTCTGTTCTTTATCAGACAAAACACTTAAAACACGTAACGTGAGAAAAGAAACGTGTAAAAACGCATAAAACAAACGCACAGTAAACTATTTTAAACATGTGTTTACGACACAAAGCACAACACACAGCGTCAACTGCAGAATGTAATAATAACGCCTTGGGAGACGGGCGAAGAAAGCAATTAGCAACCCATATTGAATTTGCCTCCACACCCTTCACTAATATATAAAGTTGTGTGAAGTAAACTCGGTTAACTCCCTTCCTCCCAAAAGTGAAAAAAAAAAACTGAACTATTTCAGTTTTCAAATGAAAGAAGAACAAATGTTATCTGATTGATGGGAAATGAATCGGGAAATTCTTGAAATGAATAGTTAATATTGAATGTTTATTCGACAAACTCTACACACACTTGTTCAGAGATATTATTATTATTAGAATTAATGAAATCTCTTTGCAAACTTCACTTTCTTTTCTCTACGATGCTATTTTTTGTTGTTTGGGGGGGGGGGATAACAAACGTCGTAATAATATCCGGCTAAACGCTTTTACATGCAGCATGAGAACAAATGAAGCCGTGAGGAAGATTGACGGGAAAGACATTTGTCTGAATGAATAAAACGTGTCACTTTAACAGATAGATGGACAATAATGTGACGTTTTCAATGTCTGAAAAGGGCTTCTGATGAAAGAGGAAGCTCAGGGAGACGTCAAGGTACTGTGAATATCTAGAAAAGTGGCCTTCAGGGTCCTCGCTCCCTTGTCAAGGAAACAACGTGTTGATTAAGGCCGAGATGTGGCTTTCTACCTCACGAGGTGAACTGTTTCCTCTGGTTTTGCCGTAAAGCCGGTGCTTCCTGGTGAGCGGTGCTCCCCACTGGGTCTCAGACGCCCCCCCAGGTGATGCCCGAGTGATGCTCCCTTCGCACCGGGCGAATGACCTGTGAAAATATGGGTGTCGGCATGAAGAACCCCCTTGAAATCGCTCTGTCGAGATCAGGGTCGAGAAACCCGGGCATCAAAGCTGTTTTACCTGCATGGGTCAGAAGACTGGGACATAAAATGATCTGTCCTCTTCTTCTTCTTCTTCTTCTTCTTCTTCTTCTTTTTTTTATTCTCCGGCCCGAGCCACAACAAGCAGCTGCTCCTTTAATAAGCCCTCTGATTAACAGCTTCCCGCTATTACCTTTGACTCTGATTAATGCCCGCGAGTCATCTTCAACCATATGATTTTAGTCCAAAGACTTATTGAACATGCAGCTGATCGGGAGCCTGTAATTTATTACATGAATGGTGTCACGAGCACCTGCTTTATAAATTGGCCAATTACTTTAATTTGTTTACGTTTAAATACAAGGAGTTGCTATTTTCGTCGACTTCTTTTGCACTTTTCATCGTCACTTTACATCTTTTCAACAATCGTCCGTCTCGGACGAGGCTTTTTTTAAAGTTTCCATCCATTTTTTTAATGCTCTAATTCAAACCCGGGTGCAGAGAAAACGACGTTCTACTTTTTCCCCCTCACACACCTCTCACTCTTTCTCCCTTTTTAAAAAAAGAAATTGTCATCTTCATGCCCATCTCTCCTCTCCCTCTCGACGCCCTCCATCCTGAAATCACCCTCTCCCATTCCCCTCTTTACGCCTCTCATTCCCACTGCCTGTGGCGTGTAATTGACTTTCTCCCCTGCACTGGAAAAGCTGGGCGGCCCGCGCCAGGCTGCAGGTGACCCATTTCCCTTGGGCATTCAGCAGCCTCCTAATCAACCATTCTCTGGGGCCGCCTCATTCACTCCGCAATTAGAGCAACTCCCTCTTTGAGAACTCCATCAATAGGCTGCCGGGTCCGGGCTTGAATTGTCGGAGGAGCAAAGACGGAGTTTCACTCAAACACTTTGGCTATTTTCGAGTTCTGAAGCCTCCGACTTTGTACCTCGCCCTCCCTCCTTCTCTGCTTTTTACCTCGTCTCCCCTCGCGGTTGGTTTCATCACACAGCAGACAGGGGAGGCAGGTAGACGGGAGGATAGGCGAGAAGACAATAGGCAAGACAGACAGTCAGATGGGCGGTACTCGAGGGGGGGGGGGGGGGGGATTAAAAGAGAGATTTGAAAGGAGACTCAAAGCGGGAGGGATTGAGCGAGAGGATCGAGTGTGTATTTAGAGCATCTCCTCCGCTCTTAGAAGCAAGTATTCCCCGTTGTCGTCTTGCGAGGGAATACGCTCGTGCATCACCTGGTCTTGAAGACGTGCGTGAAAGCAAGCCCCCCCACATTGATTCTGTCTCAATAAGAAGGTGTTGTTCGACGCCCGCTATCAGACGTTTTGGTGAACGTCTCTGATCCCACAAGAAGGAGCGCACAATGACGATGGAGCCCCCGGTGATTAAATAACAAGGCCCGCACATTCCACCCCCCTCACCCCCCCGCCCGTCGGCCTGATTTGCTATGCAGGAGAGGCGTTCTCTGGTCAGAGGATAACCGTGTAATCAATGGCATGAAGAAGAAAAAATGCTGCTCTGGCTGTGAAGGTTAAGAGGGGGTACTGGAAGCTTTTCAGCCCACTCTGTGCATCACACATGCATTCAAAACACACACCAGACAGTCTGAATGTTGCATCGCCTCCTCTAATTCCTCCCCCCCCCCCCCTCTCACCTGTTTCCCCCATCCCTCCTGTCTTTCTTTGACATGCCTTTATCTCTCTTTCTCTCAGCTCGCTCCCTCTGCCTCCGCCTCTTTTCGCTCTGATTCCCCCCCACCCACACTTTTTTTTCCCTCTGCATTTCCTCTGTATATCCTCTGTCTCCCACTATTTGAGCTCTCTCTCTCTCTCTCTCTCTCTCTCTCTCTCTCTCTCTCTCTCTCTCTCTCCTTTTTCATTTACTTTCCTCTCTTCCCTCCCTCCCACCCTCCTACCTTTCAGCTGCTGTCACTGGAAAAGAAAGTGACCAATCAGAGCTCACTTCACAGCACCGGCTTCGCCCTCCCTCCCTTATTTCTTCCGTTCCTTCCCTCCTCCTCCTCCTCCTCCTCCTCCTCCTCTTCCTCCTCCTCCTCCTTTCGTCCCATCTGCCTTCCCTTCCCTACAACATTTTTATCAGATCACTTCCTGGAGACGAAACGTGATGCATTATGGGAGACAGACGGCTGTCTAACGGGGTTAGTCGTGCAGCGTGGCTTATCATCAGAGACACTACTAATCCTGTGTGTGTGTTTGTGTGTACGTGTGTGGGCACGTGTGTGTGTGTGTGTGTGTGTGTGTGTGCACGCACACCATATGAGCTGATGAACTCGTACATGCACAGGCCCACACACACAAACAAACACAACCTCACATGCTTACTCTTTTTTTCCTGAGGAGGAGGAGGAGGAGGCGGCAGCAGACGAGACATGTTTATGTTCGTCAGTCTCTGCCAGGAGAATACGATTTGCATGATATAAGCATATTTTACTCTACTGTGTTCTGTATTGCACTGTATCCACTTCACAAGCTGCCTCTGTATCCGTTATTTTTTTTTGCCGAGTTCAAAAGGATGATTCCCATGTCTTCTTCCCTTCACAATTACGTGTATAATAAGAGCTAAAGGGCTAAAAGGGAGTATATAATCCCTCCTCTGCCTGTTAAAGCCTTATTTACACCTGTGTGTGTGTGTGTGTGTGTGTGTGTGTGTGTGTGTGTGTGTGTGCGCTCCTTCCTCCCAGGTGCTGATATGTGTACACGATGAGCGGATTGGGGGAGAACTCCATGGAGCCTCTGAGCTCAGAAAACCGGAAACGCAAGCTCTCCACTTGTGACACGCCTGGTCTGGGGTAAGTGCGTCTGGTCGGCACAAGAGAGGGGCAGGAAAGTGGGCTACTGGGTCAGTGACTCCCTTTGTGTGCTGTGATGAGCAAGAACCCAAATGTGTGTACAAAATATCGGACGGTTTTGTAAGTAGTTTTTGCTCAAAAGACAGAATGCTAAAAAAATAAATAAAAAAGGACCTTTTTAAAAAAAAACAACTTGATTTAACTCTCAATGGGTATAAAATCTCTCTGAGAATGGAGTCATGCGACCGTGTGACTGACTTTCCAAGAGCACGGGTTTATTTAAGGAGACAGGTCTTCGACAGTCAGATCTTCAAGTAATAAAAAAATGGGATTGAAACTCGTGTCACTCGAGTAGTTTAAATTTAAGTGACACATTTAGTATTCTCGGACCCCGAGTCGAACTCTAGTTGCTGGCACGCGGCCAAAACAAACCAGTCCCAGTGTCTCCAGGCTAGCCGCTTTCCCTCGTTTCCAGTCTGCATGCCGAGCCGACCGAACCGGCTGCAGCTTCACGTCAAGCGTACGGACTTTAAGAGCGCCGCCGATCAGTACTGTCGGTTTCATCGTGTCCAGTTAAAATGTGCTCCAGCTACAATAAAAAAAGATATATATATATATATATATATATATATATATACAGCATTGACCATTTAACAGAGGCGGAGTAGCGTCAGCTCAGCTTTAATCTCTGCACATTGCCCTCTGCAGGTGTGAGAGGAAGCGACGGGAGCAGGAGAGCAAATACATCGAGGAGCTGGCGGAGCTGATCTCCGCCAACCTCGGCGACATCGACAGCTTCAACGTCAAACCAGACAAATGTGCCATCCTCAAAGAGACGGTGCGGCAGATCCGCCAGATCAAAGAGCAGGGTGAGTGGACGCGGTCGTCTGATAACCTAAACGGGCTGCTGCTGCTGCTGCTGGAGCGCCGGAGCCGGACAGGTCACGTGGACTGTTGAAAAGTGTAGGGAACATTGGGAAAGGTGATGAGGAAGAAGAGACAGCTGGACACACACACACACACACACACACACACAAACATATGTGCCTCCTCAGAGCACAGGTGCAACGACGAGTCATTCATCTCCCACAAATTTCACAGCTTCAACTGTTTATGTTTGGGAGGAAACATTGGCAATGCTTTGTGAACCTGTCATTTGCTTGTGTGTGTGTGTGTGTGTGTGTGTGTCGGGCATGCACAGCTGTGTGCTGCCCTCGCCAGGGGATGTTTAATTGGACGTTTGCAGGTAATCACATGCCCATCCATTCTGCTGAACTGCCAAATTATTAGTTCAGTTACAGCTGCCATTGTCATACTTCTGTCTACATTATGCAGCGGTCATATCCACGGAGAACACTTTAAAAGGCTCCAGGCCAAGATTCTTGCTTTACACATGCACTGTCAGAGCAGAATGGACATATTTTAGTCACACGTGTGTGTGTGTGTGTGTGTCGGTGTCGGTGTCTCGGTGTACGTTTCTCCGCTCCAAGGTGATTTTCACGAGATCAGGGGGGTGAATTCTGTTCTTGTGTCTCGGCTCGGCTCAGTCGGCGTCTGCCACCTCGACAGGAAGGGGAAGAGGCTACAGCTGCCCCTGACTGGCTGCTGACAGGTTGCCATAGTTACAGGAAGTGAAGACAGAAATGACACGGGCGTTTAGACTCGTCTCTCGCTCTCTACCTGTTCCTCCCTTCACTTCCAGTTGCTCTTTCTGCCAGTCTTTCACGTTCTCTCTTTTTTCTCCATCAATCATTGCTGTTTTTCATCTCACTTTGGATTTAATGTACTCTGCTCCTGCGTCCTCCTCCTCTTCTGCTCTCTCTCTCTCTCTTTCGCTCTCTCTCTCTCTCTCTCTCTCTCTTTCTCTCTGTGTGTGTATTGCAGCACAATGAGTTGCAGCATCTTCAGGTTTGCTCCCAGCATCCTAAGATATTGAGTGAGCTGATGGAGGGCAGGTTCTCTCTTTCTGTCTCACGCTCACTCTTCTTTAGATCTCATTCTATTTCCTCTCCCTCCTTCTTTCAGTCCGTCTCTACTTAGCTCCACAGTTCCTAGATGTTGGCAGCAATGGCTTCTCTCCCCCCCCCCCCCTCTTTTCTTTGTGTGGGTATCTGTGCCCCTTGGGAGCTAATCAGATAGAATGATTCCTGTAGCTGAGCAGCCCCCGCCTCGTTCTCAGACCGAGCCCTGCATTAATACAACAAACCCAAAACGCCAGCCGTTTTTCTGTCCACATCCCTCTGGTTCAGCTCCAGTCCTTCCTGTCTCCCTCTGTCTTTCTTTCCCTCCCTCAGCCTCATCCCCTCCATTAATTCAGGTGCCTCAGCTCCTGCCCCTGCACCATTACAGCTTCCAGAGCCTCTCTAGCTCTCTCCCGCGCTCTCTCTCTCTCAGCCCCAGCCTACCAGACAGTCCCTCAGAGTCTGACACTGAATATAAAGCAAGAGGACGGCTGCTACCTGCTCCACATGCACCCAGCCCTCTACTCCTCCTGACGGGCTCCTCAGAGAAGCCTTCCTCCAGTCCGTCTCCCTCCTCACCTGTAGTTTTAAATTAAAGAAATATATATATTTAAGGGAAAGATTGAGAAACGCTGCCCCCTGCTGGTGCAGCTAGAGTAGTGACTCACTGTTTCCTCCAGTTCCAGGTATCGTTGCGCTCTCCTTGTGTTTTCTCCTTTGCTCTTTTTTTCTTTTTCTTTTTTTGCTTCCTTGTAGGCAGCTGGGCTTGAAATGGCTGGCGTGTGTTTTTTTTCTTTCTTCCTTTGGTCTCATCCCCCCTCCCTTTGCTTCTCCTGCAGGGAAAGCTTCATCCAACGACGACGACGTCCAGAAGTCAGACGTGTCCTCGACAGGTCAGGGGGTCATCGACAAGGACCACCTGGGGCCGCTCCTCCTGCAGGTGAGCGCAGCAATCCACCCCGGGGGTCGATCGGGGGGAAATAGTCACTGACTATGTGTTGATCGGGGGGCGGGGGTGACTTCCTGTCGCTGTGCCCTCAGGCTCTGGACGGCTTCCTGTTTGTGGTGAACCGGGAGGGCAGCATCGTCTTCGTGTCGGACAACGTGACGCAGTACCTGCAGTACAAACAGGAGGAGCTCATCAATACCAGCGTGTACAATATTCTCCATGAGGACGACAGGGAGGAGTTCCACAAGAACCTGCCCAAGACCAACAGTGAGACACACACACACACACACACACACACACACAGAGGGAAGCCGCACTTCTGCTTTCACGTAAACCCCCGCTTGACATCTTCCACAGCGGCGAGGTATAAAACGAACTTTGAGAGGTTGCAACAACTCGTGCGCGCCACCACGTCAACGTGAACTCACTCGGGGTTATTTATTCACGCTCCTCCGTTTGTAACTCCTTCTCTCGTTATTATGGAGGAGCTCCTGGGAAGCCAGTTCATGTGCATGAGAGCTTTTTCTTTTTTTTTAATTTTTTTTTTTTTTACGAAAGACACACACACACACACCTGACAAAACCCACATGTGCACGGCAGCACCCACCCACTCTGCGCTAAGCAGGCAGAGCGTAGCGCAGCTGTCAGTCACACTCAGTGGTCCAGACAGTGTAAAACAGGCCCGAGCTCTATTCAGATCCCATGGCAGCCATCTGGAAACTACTTACTGCTGAATAATGCACCTCTACTCTTCCCTCTACTTAATGCAATTCCAGTTTGCCCGTGCCTGGTGTGTCATTGTGTACATTTACATGCTTATGTCAGCAAATAGGATTGCATTTTTTTTTTTTTTTTTTTTTATAAATAAAACTATAACACTATTTATGAAGCTGAACAATTATGGGCGTGCTCGACTGAAGCCGCCACTCGATTTTTTTACGCGGTCTTCCCCCCCCCCCCCCCCCCCCCACCTCTCGTGCACGCTCCTTTTTGTATTCACTCGCTCTCTTTTAATTTTTTCACACTCGTCTTTTATCCACTTTTCCTGCCGCCTCGCTCAAGTCACTCTCTCAGCCTCCTTCATTCTTCACGTGGCCGGCCGACTAAGACGAATGTTTCTGCTGGTCTGTTCCTCGACCCGCTCTCCCCGCCCCTCATTGTGTCTCGCTCTGCCGATCTGCCCCTTCATTATCTTTTTTATTTTTTCGGGGAGGGGGGGGGCGCACATGAATGAAATACGCTCTCGCTGCAAATTCCTACGGGATGACCGCTGACCACGCCAGCTACAGTCAAACACACACACACACACACACACACACACACACACACACACACACACACAAACCAAAACAAACTCCCAACCGTGCTCAGCGAGGAGGGGAGCCTTTGTTGTGGGTTGTGTGTGTTTTTTGACCCCTCTGTCTTGCCTCGCTGTTGGCTAATTGCGTCTGATGGGAGATGTCGGCCCCAGCGAGCGTGCTGCGTTTCCTGCGTCCTATGGCCTTGTTAAATCACCTATCGCTATCAGTTAACGCCCCCCCAGTCTCGCTGTCCTGGGTCTTCTCTTGTAACCTCCCTGCACCTGCCAGACAGAAACCTCCGGCAGAACTCAAGGCCTCTGATAAGGCTTTACGCAGACCTTGGAGGACAGTTGGATGTCTCTCTGAAGTTTGCCTCCCCTTTCTCTCTCTTTCTCCCTCTCCCCTGTGAAGGTGACCCCGTCTAACTGAGTGTGTGAGTGTGTGAGTGTGTGTGTGTGTGTGTGTGTGTGTGTGCCGTGATTAGAAGTCAGGGCCTAAATGAGGATAGATGGCTGAGTGTCCCTGGCCCCTGCCCAGACTGAGAGGGAGAGATATTGAAAATCGACACCTTGGCTTCATTAATCCCATGGTCCATTTAGCCCGGCATCCGAACAGCAGGAGAGGCTTCTCAATTTAAGAGGGAAAATACAGGTTGCAGTGTGTGTTTGTTTTTGTTTGTGTGTGTGTTAGCGTGTTTGTTTTGTGTGTGTGTGTGTGTGGATGCCCAAGCAGGAAAAGGGTGTGAGCCGTTGTGACTACAGGTTCGTTCCATTTAAAAAAAAATGTTTTAATTGTTTTTGTTTAACGTTTCTTTTTTCTTTTTTTTTAGTAAATGGAGTGTCGTGGGGGAGCGAGGCGGCCCGACAGAAGAGTCACACCTTCACTTGCCGGATGCTGGTCAAGTTTGGCCACGCCCACGGCCCCATGGAGGAGGGGCCAGGAGGGCCACGCTACGAGACCATGCAGTGTTTTGCTCTTACCCAGCCCAAAGCCATGATCGAGGAGGGGGAAGGTACGCTGGCTCAATCGCAGATTTACACACGTTTTAGCTCACGATAAAGATTCTTAATTTAGGAATTTTCACTCCTCACCTGCAGACCTGCAGTCATGCATGATCTGTGTGGCCCGTCGGGTGACCGCCGTGGAGAGAACGGAGAGTTTCAACACCCGGCATGAGCTCTCAGGTGAGGAGCCGAGGGTGCCCGAAATGCCCACTGAACGAACACAACGGGCTGAAACCCGCTCTGACGTGAACTCTTTACCCGTAGACCGGGTTTGACTCGCCTCCTCATCCTTTTGTTCTCTTTGCCTCCTGCTCGGCCTCCTCCTGTCCCCCCCCCCCCCCCCCCCCCCCCCCCCCCCCCCCCCCCCCCCCCCCCCCCCCCCCCCGGCAGGTAAACTGATCCAGATCGACCAGAACTCCCTGCGGGCGTCGATGCGTCCAGGCTGGGAGGATTTGTTGAGGCGTTGCATTCAGATGTTCCTTCAGCACAGTGACGGGCAGCCCTGGTCGCACAAACGCCACTACCACGAGGGTGGGTCTCACACACACACACACACACACACACACACACACACACACACACACACAAACAAACGCACACATCTAGAAGTCATTGCTGAAGTACCACAAGCTTCTAGAATCCATCTCGTAAAGCTCTTTTAAATCCACAATGACAGAATCATCCGGATGGGGATGTTTTCTCCGTTGTGTATTCAGTCTTCACTCTTCCCATGTTATCGTTGTATGAAATGATTTGTTTTTTTGTGGTTTGTTTTTTTGCCTCCGTTAAGGAAGAAACCCCGAGACGCACACCTCATGCATCAGTGTATCAATATTGATCTCATGAATACAAATGTCTGGGCGCTGGAGCATTGATCCTCACTGTAATCACAGTTTATTTTAACATAAAAGGCAGTGATTGATGACCTCCGTTATCAGATTAAGTGTTTCAGGGTGTTCATTTGTCTATTCGTCTGTCCGCGCAGCCTTCCTGCAGGGTCACGCCGAGACACCCTTGTACCGCTTCTCCCTGTCCGACGGCACGCCGGTCACGGCGCAGACCAAGAGCAAGCTGTACCGCCACCCCATGAGCAACGAGCCGCAAGGCTTCATCTCCACTCATCTACTCCAGAGGTCAGGAACTTGAAAATACAAACGCACTCCGACACAAGCCAAGGATGTTTCATTAACTGAACTTGTCAAAAGAAAAAGAAAAAAGCACTTCCAGCCTATCAGTGGGAGGCATTCAATGCCACACAAACAGCTGAAGTAGCTTTTATGCATTGGGATCACAGTCACACACCGCACAGGAACTCGTAGTTTAGTTACACTTGTCTACAGTCTGAGAGCGGTTATTGTGGGGGGGATGTGTGTTTTCAAGGTCTTTTTTTTTTAACCTTGTTTTTTTTCGGTCTCACACAGGGAACCAAACGGCTACCGCTCGGCTCAGGGTGGGAGCATGATGCCGAACACCATGAGACAACAGGGCATGGGAGGCCCCAACCCGAATGCCCAAATGAACATGAACACCGGTGGGGGGATGGGCATGGGCAACATGAGCAGGGGCTACGGCATGAACGAGCCGGGCCACTTGGGTCACATGGCTCCGATGGGAGGCGGCTCCATGTACGGTGGGAGCGGGGGAGGAGGAAGTGGAGGTGGAGGCATGGGCAACCGCATGATGCAGATGAATCAGATGAATCAGGTGGGGCACATGAATCAGATGGGTCCCATGAATCACCCGGGCCAAGGGATGCAGCAGCACCCGCAGCAGCACCCGCAGCAGCACCCGCAGCAGCACCCGCAGCAGCATCCGCAGCAGCACCCGCAGCAGCATCCACAGCAGCACCCGCAGCAGCACCCACAGCAGCATCCACAGCAGCCCCCGTTTCAGAGCAGCGGAGGGTTTGGGCTGAGTGGCATGAACAGCCCTTCAGGAAGCCCCAGAATGGGGGGCCCCCAGCAGGGACTCCTGATGTCACCCCGGAACCGAGGGAGCCCGAAGATGGGCGCCAACCAGTTCTCACCTGGAGGTGAGTCGAGCCGCCTCATGATTTAGCATCTGTTATTTATACATTTGTTTGACTTGTTTGTTTGATTTGATTTTTTTTCTTTCTTTCCAGGCATTCACTCTCCCATGAGTGGCATTGTCAGTGGTGGAGGGAGTGGGGGGAGCACCACCACCTTCTCCAGCAGCTCCCTAAATGCCCTACAAGCGATCAGCGAAGGAGTCGGGAGCTCCCTCCCCTTAACGCTAACGTCGCCCTCGCCGGCCCACAAACCGGACAGCTCTCCCAGCGTCCACTCCTCCTCCTCTTCCTCTCAGCCCAGTCAGCCGGCCAAACTGGGCCAAGATGGCTCCAAAAGCCCAGCGGGAGGCTTGGGGCCAGGGCCCGGTGACCATCACCACCCCATGCACCATCACCACCATCATCAGCATCCTCAGGCTGAGAGTTCAGGAGACCGACCAGACAGCCAGGCAGCCACGGCAGCAAAAGAGTCTGGCGAGGGAAGCAATGAGGCCGGGGTGGCGAGCTCTGAACCCCCTCGGCGGGTGCCGGACAGTAAGGGGCATAAGAAGTTGCTGCAGTTGCTGACCTCCCCAACTGAGGAGCTGGGAATAGGTGGCAGCGGGTCATCAGGGCCCCCTGTGCCACCCCCAGCGACCAGCAGCAGCACTCCTGCAGGCTCAGACACTAAGGACCCCACTGGAGGCATGACGAGCCCCTCATCTACCGGCGTGTCCTCCTCTTCCTCAGCCGGTGCCAATCCAGGCCAGGCCACTGGTCCAGGGGGCGTGTCAACGTTAATATCATCAGCCCACTACACAGGATCGCTGCAGGAAAAGCACAAGATCCTCCACAAGCTTCTTCAAAATGGAAATACCCCGGATGATGTAGCTAAGATCACAGCGGAGGCGACAGGAAAGGTGACGCTCGGGGGCCAGGAGGGCGGCGAAGCCGGGGCAGGGGGATCAGGGGCCGGGGCCGGGCCGGGGGTGGTCACGGAGCCCAAGCAGGAGCAGCATAGTCCCAAAAAGGAGAAAACCCACGCCCTCCTCCACTACCTCCTCAACAAGGATGACTCCAAAGAGCCAGTGGACGTCAAGCCGAAACTGGAAGAGCTAGACGGGAAGGGCGCCACCGGGGCCACTGGCGGCCCAGCTCGGGGCGGCCCCGGATCTGGGCCCGGCCCTGCAGCCGAACATCCGGAGAGCAAGATAAAGTCAGAGCCACCTGATGACGTAAGTGCACTTCTTCGTTTAGACACGATTTTAAATAACTGCTACTTTGATATGTTTGACATTTAGCCAGCCACACAGGGTGCATCTCACTTTGCACTTCGACTTCCTGCCTTTTGATCTGAATGAATGTGAATCTTTACGTAACAACTCACTCATTTTCGATGTTCAGCTCCACAACCTGGAATCCATCCTCGGAGATTTGAGGGGTTCAAGCTCTGACTTTTACCCGGATCAGGCTGGAGGGGCTAACGACGCAGGAAGCAAACCCCAGGGTTGCCTTGACGACGGCCTGCAGGGTGAGTGCAAAGCCTATGAAAAGTGACAGTTACATGCCAGGCGGGTGTGTCATGACATCATATGTGATAACAATCGGTGTAAAATGCCACTGAAACTGCATCTGGCGACATCTTACGCTGGCTTTCTGAGTTTTAATTGGGAACTGATGTTAATTAATTAATTAAATTCTCCCTATTTCTGTGGGAATACGTGTGTGACCAGTGAGTTTATACTTTTCGTGCACAGGGAGTCCAGGAATGGGTCCGGGGCCTCGGGGGCCCTTCCAGAGGGCCCTGTCCATGGACGGGAAGCCTCCTGTCGGGCCTGTAGGAACGGGTCGGCGCCCCATGCTCATCAAGCAGGAGAACGTGATGGGCAGCCCGGACGGATACCCAGGAAACATGGGTGAGTGTTCAAGTGACCCGACATTAATTCCACCACATTTCCTCTCACCTCTCTCACTTTTATTATGAAGTACGTGTTCCCCAATCCTGGACAATGTTTTTAATTTGCATCCTATTGTCGGATAACCTTCTTAAACATTTAAAGACACGGTAGATATTGGACACGTCTGTGATGGATGCAAAACCCTCTGGTGTTCATGTTTTTACCAGGACCAATGAACAGGGGCATGGTTCCCCAGAGGTCTCCCATGGGTGGGTCAGGGGACTGGGGCATGACCCGCTCCAGCGCCAGCCCAGTGGGCTCGGCGGGACACCCCTCCATGATGCGCCCAGGCATGGAGTACAGCAATAGCAAGGGCATGATGTCAGGACCGATGGTCGGCCGCTCCAACAGTGTACCGGGCACCAGGTCTATGCTGCAGCAGCAGCTCATGGATATGGGTACGTCTGTGTGAATGCCTCCCAGTCCGTTTACATTCTATAAACTGGAGCTTCTGACTTGACCCTCTGCATGTGTATAAATGAAACATTCATTATATTTGTGCTTTAGGAGGCTCTGCTGACATGAGCCCCTTCAGCCAGCAGGGGCATCCCAACCAGGCCCCCTCCTGGCCGGACGCTATAATGGGCATGGAGGGCAACAGGTCAGTGCAACATCAACCCTCATCTTCTGTATTCATTCCCGGTGAGCTGCAATGAGGAGGGAGTTTAAACCTTGTGTGTCGGTGCCTTGCAGACGCCAGTTTGGCAACACCTTAGATGATCTTTTGGTGCCTCCCACCACCAGTGAGGGTCAGAGCGACGAGCGGGCGCTTCTGGACCAGCTGGACTCTCTGCTGAATAACACGGACGGCATCGCTCTGGAGGAGATAGACCGAGCCCTGGGCATCCCAGACCTCGTCAGCCAGGTAGGTCACCCGAAAAGACCTAAAAAGATGGATCCTCTAGATCCCCCTAGAAGTAAAGTAAAAGGTGAACCGATCGGTCTCACGACTCGTAAGTGAGCCTCGCGTTCATCCTTGCATTAGATATTTCAGTCATGACTCGCTGTGTTCAGACTGTTCTCTGGAGGGAGATGGATGAGCCCAGAGGGATCTGTCTGTGCTGCTTAGAAAAAGACAATTACAGAACCAACCAATTGGAAATGAATCAATTAGATGGAGAGGTTTGACAAAGTTCTCTTTCTTGTCCTCTTGTCCTGCTCCAGAACCAGGGAAGTGAGCAGCAGATGGAGCCATTCCCAGGACAGGACCCGTCCATGGTGCTGGACCAGAAGCCCCTCTACGGACAGGGCTATCCCGGACCCCCCTCCATGCCATTGCAGTCCAGCTATGGAGGGAACCCCATGCAGGGGCAGGCCCAGCAGGGGGGGTTTGGGCCCATGCTGTCTCAGATGGGCCACGGTGGCAGCTTCCCCGGTATGGGTGGCATGGGCGCCATGGGTCACCCTCGTGCCAACATGATGAGGCCCAGGATGATGACCGCCAACAAGCCCATGAGGCTCCAGCTGCAACAGAGGCTGCAGGGGCAGCAGGTATGTCCACAGGAAGCTCGCCGATTCATCGGCTCGCACGCAGACAATTAGCTTGTTTCCCAAAGAAGTACTAATCATAAACCAATCGTGGTCTCACGCTGTGAGATTTCAGATGCACTTAAATAAATGCCAATGCAATATGCAGATTAAAAGCAGAGAAGTGCTCGAGAAAAACAGTTAGAATTTTTATTGATCCACGAGTCGTGCCTCGTGCATCATTTTCTGTTATTACGAAAATATTACAATCATGCAACAGATTTCTTGTGTAATGTATCTGTAAATGTACAAGTGGGACAAGGTCAGAGTAACATTTGCTCCTCCATCTTATCTTTGAATGCCCATTTTTCATTTTCTTTCCTCAGTTCATGAATCAGACGCGGCAGGGCATGGGCATGAAGATGGAGAACCCAGGAGGCAACCCTGGCATGAGGCCCGGCATGCAGCCTGGCATGGGAGGACAGGTAGATGACGAAAACCTCATATCTTACAAATGAATCACCGTAATGCTGTTTTAATAGCATCATCAGAATCAAGTTTGCCAAGTGTGTCCACACATTAAAAAAAAAAAGAATTTGACCCGAGTTGTCAGTGGCTCTCAATGTATTTGCATGCAAACTTTAATAATAGTTCTTCCTCAGTTGGTGCAGGAAGTCCATCTCCAGCTGGACGTTTTTTTTTTTTATGATCGTACTTTAAATCGAGGGAGATTATAGGTCTCAGAAATCTGAAGATTGTCCATGGCTACTGCAGTCCCATTTAAATTAATATTTTTCTTTTGGGGGCATGTTTCTTGCCCTCAATGAATTAATTATTATTAGTCAAGAGGCAGACAGGAGCTGCAGATTGAGGGAGGGAGGATGAAAACACGCTCAGCCCCACGTTATTATGACCTCTTGTCTGTATGAATACTCCATATCAGATGATGCCGATGGCCGAATTGTCCTCTGTTGACTTTTAATTTGTTAGTGAGGAGTCACAGTCTTGGTATAATTATATTGTTGTTTGTGTAAACTTGTTTTATGTTATTCTTTTCTTAAAGAAATTTGACTATTAGAGTGAGATTTAAAACAAAAGCCATTACTTCCCACATTACGCAAGAGACCTTATCACCAACCCATTTTCAACGTGACATACTTTATATTTTATGACATATTTTTTATTAAAGCTGCAAATATAGTTACGCCACATAGTCAACCTTCCTTAAACGCTCTGACTGTTTTGTTTTTCGTGCAGCCGGGCTTCCTCAATGCTCAGATGATGGCTCAGCGCAGCAGGGAGATGGTCACCATGCAGATGAGGAGGCAGCGCATGATGATGCTGATGCAGCAGCAGCAGCAGCAGCAGGCGGCGGCGGCAGCCGCTGCAGCCGCGGGAGGATTCAGCCCCCCTCCGAACGTCACGGCTCCTGGCGGCATGGAGAACCCGATGGTAGGGCCCAACATGGGCCAGCCGAGCCCCCAGCAGTTCGGCTATGGCGGAAACTATGGTGAGTTTTTCCTGAGGCGGGCGCTTAACATGCACTGCTGCTCCCTGGTGGTGAGTCCGAGCACTGCAGGCTTCTGGTCTCACATCTGTCATGTCAAAGAAAAGATTGGCAGAAAGGAAATGCATATATAATATTTTGAAAGCATGTACAGCTCCCTTTATTTTATAGACAGACCAAATATTGTTACTCATGATGGTATCAAAACCTTTTATTTAATTTAATTAATTAATTTATTTTATTTATTTTATTTATTTTATTTATTTTATTTATTTTATTTATTTTATTTATTTTATTTATTTTATTTATACGATGAATCGATGATCTTATTTCCTGTGGAGAGTGGAGTGAGCTCAGGCTGGGTGATTTATCTCCACAGGGATGGCACAGCAGGGAGACCCCTCGTTCGGCCCGTCGGGCGGCAGTCCTCCTGGCACCATGATGCCCGGCCGACTGGGGCCTCAAAATCCCATGATGCAACAGCATCCGCAAGGCGGTCCCATGTACCAGGGGGCAGAAATGAAGGGCTGGTCGCAGGGAGGCATGGGACGCAACAGGTATGAAATCGGACACATTTTACGCCGACACCGCGCCGTCGGATGAAGTTTTGCTTCAGTTTTTCTTAAACCTTAAATCTTCCTGTCGCTCTCCTTCACCAGCTCGTACCCTCAGCAGCAGTTCGGGCAGCAGGGACCTCCGGGGCAGCAGCAGTTTGGGCAGCAGGGGAATTCAGGCCAGTACGGGGCCATGATGATGAACGGGGGCATGCCAGCCAGCGGAGGAGGAGGTCACATGGGCCAAATGGGAGGGCAGATGGGCATGAACCCGATGGTGATGGGACGCATGCAGATGGGGCCTGATCAGGTAGGCGCATGTCTGAGTGCTCAAATGACAAGTTCACATATTTAGAAATATCAAAGAAATGTCTCCTGGAGAATGGGGACAAAATGAGTTCAATGTCCACCGAAGAGAGGAAGACCTCAGGTCCATGTGGAGAGATGAGGAATTCTCAAACGAATACATTAAATTAAAACGAATAAATGCCATATTTCCATCATGTTCTCCACATGCACCATTTGAGGTTGGGCTGGCTTGGCGTTAATTGCGTCATCCTGTTGCGTCCTGTTGCGTCCTGCAGTGGTATAATGGCTTCTGACCGGAGCATTCGCAGCTGCAGCTGTTTGTTTCAATGAAACCAATTACTGATATTTGCATAACGGCAATGTGGATCGTGCATTAACCTCTTCCTCGCCTTTTTTTTCTTCTTTCCTTCTTCTCTCTTTCTAGAAATACTGCTAAACATCGTGACGGAAGCATTCGTCTCACTGTGATCTCCATTCAGAGAGAGGACCCGGCTGCAGCACTGGTGTGTGCGTGTGTGTGTGTGTGTGTGTGTGTGCGCGTGCGTGTGTGTCCCACTGTCACACAGTTGTGAGTGTTTGAGGGCTCTCTGGCAGACATTTTGAGCCCTTTATGAACCCTTTTCCGTAAGTCAGCATTAGATGCCGACTTTGCTTAAGGGAATTACCCACAATTCATTGCAATGTGACGCAGTTACCAATGGAAGCATGGAGACGTAAAAGAAGGTAAACAAAGAGGACGGCGCGTGGGTGTTCAGCCCGATTAATTACAACATTAAGACATTAAAAACACACAAAATAAGAGGAATGCAAGCAGAAATGATATATATATATATATATATATATATATATATATATATATTATTATCTGTTTACACAGATTTATTCATCAAACATTTCGTTACGAAAGCGAGTAAATAGATTATTTGAAATGACTAAAATCAATTCATAAAATAAATATACTGTACACAATATCTTTTTACGTAGTCATGGTGACGTGATATGTTGCAGCAAAGTGCTGTCCCATTCCCATTTACACCATTTCAAGCCCTCACAGCCTCTCACACATTCACCAGGTGACGTCAGTGAGTCCCTGAGGGTTCAGGGGTTGAGGGCTTAGGGGGGCACACTGGGATCGGGATCGGGTCTACGTGTAGTGCTGCACTCCCAACAGATGGGGGAGTCAACTTCCTTTGGACTCACTGCCAGTGAGTCTGGTGACCCGGAGAAGACAAGACTGCCCGTCGCACACAAACATGAAGAAACACGCAGATAAAATCAGAAATACTGACACATTTAGACACACATAACATCCTAAGACGGTGGGATAGACTAGACACGTGTGTGTGTGTGTGTGTGTGTGTGTGTGTGTGTGTGTGTTTGTGTGCGCGCAGCAAAACAGTGAAGGTGAACAGACCCTCGAGTGGATCACAGACTTGAACGTGTGAAGACATCCTCTCCTGTCGAATGTACCATGAAGCTTGTGTTCAGATGTTATAACGTGAGATTCCTCTTTTTTTTGTTTCTGAACTTCGTGGGATTTTTTAATTATTATTATTGATCTAATTATTATTTTTTCCCCTGGAGGATCTCTCCTCCTCCCCCCCTCCCACGTATGTAAAGTAAACGCGGCCGTCGATGCCGAGCCATCCGATTGTGACACTCAGATGAATGTCATGAAGCAGTAGCACATTGTTTCCTCCTCCGGGACGGGCTGAAGTACGATGGAATTACTTGTTGGCTGATTGCACTTTAAAGAAAGGCCAACTTTAAAAAGGATTGTGGCAATATAGAGGCCTTTACCCAATAATTAATCCATAGCAGCAGTTGTTTGTTTTATTTTATTTGTGCGTGTGTGTGTGTGTGTGTGTGTTCTCCAACTTTTCCTCGCCGGGTAATGGGTGTGGGGGGGGGGGGGTCGGGGGGCGGGGGGGGGGCTGTTAATTGGAAATGGGGGATGATCTTTGTTCTAAAGTGGGAACCAGTAGAAAGGCAGTAAGCACAGATTTTATCCCAACGCTCTCGTCGCCAGCGGTTACTGATTTATAACAACAAAGAGACCCGTTTTTAAAGTGATTTTAAAAACATTCTTCTATTAATGTTAAAAAAAAAACAACTCTGCTTATATTTATACAGATTCCTTAACGTCGATCACTTGAGGTAATTTTCTTCTTTTAAAAAAAATAAAATAAAAAATCCCGATGTAGATATTTGTGGGTTACCTCGCACCAATTCGCAGTGTTACAACAGGTGCAGGAATAGAATTGATTGCCAATTGTGAATTTTTTTTAGCTCCCACTGTAAGAGAAAGTGGATGTTAGATTTCTAGCAATAATCATTCCTCCTGATTTTCCGCTGAAGTATCATTCACTCGACGCGACGGCACTGCAGTATTAAACGTTCTGTCTTTTTTTTCTTCTTCTTTCGTTTGTGAATATGAATTGTAAATATGCTTCAAATGTACTATATATAAATATATATATGCTTTTGTAGGTCACATACTGTTTTTGCACAGATTGTAAGGCTTGATATTTAAAAGTGTAATTTTCTTAATCCGTCATACGTCAGCTTTTATTTTCAATACTTTTAACCATCGGTTTGGAAAGGAAGGGCCTCCTTTTTTTTTCTTTTTTTTTGTAAGCGGTACGTGTAGATTTTCTTTCATACCGTAAGCTTTCTTCTCCTAGAAAGCACCTTTTTATTTTTTTTTCCGAGACCATAGTCTTTAGCTAAAGAGGTGCTAGTGTGTAATTATTATAATTGTTTCTTCTGCTCCTTTCTAAATAAATTATTTTTTCTTCTTTTGACACAAAAAAAGAAAAGAGAAACCTTTTTTTGCGTGATACGCCTCGACGAAAAGAGCGGACACATGATTGATTGTGTTCGGCTCCTATAGGGGGGCCCAGATGTCTTACCAGTATGTGGGGGGGGGGGTCGATGTGCTCTGAAGCGGACCTCATGCTTCCATGTGCGACTTGTACGTTTCACTCCTGAGACACTTTCTGTGCTTTTTTTTTTTTTTTTTTTTTGGGGGCCTCGGATGCGAGACTTTTTTTAAATCGACTGTCCATAAATCCTTTTCAAGTTTAATCCTGATGGAAACGACACATGAAGTAGTTTGAATCCCTAGTCACCTGTCAACTTATAGACAGGTGACTTTTTACATTCAAGTTTGCCTTTATTTTCATTGTATTTCCTGTGAAGCTTTTTTTTTTGTGGAGAAATCTACCTTCTTTTTTTTTTAACACACGCTCAATCCAAAGATTTTTGTTTGTCATTCTGCAGTGCTTAGAAAAAAACATGTTCCTGACGTAGATCGTGCGAGTACTCACGTGTGCTTTTACTGTCGCACATAACCTATAATATACATTGAACTAAATATGTTTGATTGCATATATTATATCCCTATCCGTCTGACATAGAGTAGAGACGAGTCTGGTTCTGCTGAGGTGGTTTGAGTTCTTGTTTGTGATTGTTTCTTCTTTTCTGTAGAACTTCTGGCCAGTTGAATTGTGGTGCTGCAAACGGTTATTTCACAACAGAATGTTTTAAGTTTTTTTTTTTAAGCTACAAAAGAGGTTTCATGATCGATGTCATTATGGCTCAGAAGAATAGCCTGGAGTCGTTGTTGGTGTTTTCTTTTTTTTTTTTTTTGTTGTTGTTTTTACCCCAGTGTCAATGAAGAAGAATATGAAATCTACAAATGTCAAAAAAAATATATATATGTCTTGTGTTTTGCTTTTAAAAGGAATGAAACTCCTTAGTGCATCTTTTTGGAGCTAAAGAAAAGAGAAAGCACATCTGGGAAACATACAGTCATTATTACAGGATGTAAAATACTATTGCATTTTTTTCTTACCTTGTTTTCTTGATGTTAATATCGATGTAAATACAAATTTATATTTAAACATTACACAATGTCTCTGTCTTTTATGCACGTGTGTGTGTGTGTGTGTGTGTGTGTGTGTGTGTGTGTGTGTTTGTGTGTTTGTGTGTGTGTGTGTGTGTGTGTGTGTGTCTTTTACCTGTGACATTGACGTCCGTCTGCAGCCTCGCTTTAATCTGTCGTTTGTTTCCTGCAACCGGTCACCTCCCCTTTTTGTGAGCTCTTGTCATCCATCACCCCCACCCCCCACCCACAGTAGATAGATCTCACACCTCCAGGCTATCCCCAACACCGCAGCTGTTACTGTACCCAAACCCTACAGAGGCCCGACAGCCCAGTCAGAGATTAGAATAACTTAAACTCCTATTCAGACTTGAGTGTCATTTGTAATAAAATTACAGAGTCTGTCCGTTTTTTTAAGATTGGCTGCCAGGTCGCTGCAGGCTGACTCGCTCAACGCTTGGTCGCTGGAGAAATGGTTTGACATTCAGTAACAAAGACTGGGGAGGCAATTTTTTTCGTGTCACCTGTTTTATAATGCGGTGATACTTTAATGCATTTTAGGTGTAAAATATTGTAGCGTTACATCCGTTTGATCTTCATTCATACGGCAGCTTGTTCCCCTACGTGGTGAATCCTCCTGACTTTAGTAATCCGGACTTTTCCTCTAACGCCACCAGCAGGTTCACTCATTTATGTCCTCATGACATTTGGTCCAGACGTTTGTGTCAAGAACACCTGGAAAAAACTAATGACATTCCGCCTCACATGTACTTTGTGTTTTGCACTAATTAGCCAACGTTAACACGGCTGCTAAATGCTGATGTTAGCATATATATATATATATATATATATATATATATATATATATATATTTTCTTGGGAGTCTGTATGTCTAGAAGTCTATCAGAAAATGACCCTATTTGTATCTCTTGATTTATTCCCTCTAACTACATTGAAAACATTTCCAGAGTAATATAGATGATGCAACTTTAACTCTTTCGCAATGTGTTTCCAGTTCCTAAAAATGAATTGTACCATTTCGGTCTCTTAAAATGTCTCGTGCAGAGTTCAGTGGTTTCAAAAACCAAGATGGCGACGGACAAAAATGACAAAACTCAAGGCTTTAAAACGTCAGTCCACGAACCAATGGCCGACTTCACGATGACATACGTCCACTTCTCATGTGGTTATATATGATCTGTGGTGATGACGTCAAAACCAAAAAAATGTACAATGTGTCCCCTGACAATGTGACGATGTGTAATTCTTATCAATGATCTCGGCACATCCTATAATTTGTATTGACTTTCAGATCTTTTGCTTTCCCAGCCTCCTCAGACAGATTCTCTACAAAACCATGTCAAATAATAATCATCTTTTTTTTGCACCCTTTAAATGACATTTGATGCCTGCTCATCAGCACATTAGATATTCAACTATATATATTCAAGGGGTTCCTGTGTGTGTGTGAGAGTGTGTGTGTGCGTGCTTGTCTCTGTGCTTGTCTCTGTGCGTGTGTGCGTGCGCAGCAGGGTGGAGCAGGAGGCTGGTGTTGCGTCGATGGAAAAGACGCACCGCTCATCTATTGGACCAGACGCGGAGTGGGCGGGTACAAGACGCGCCTGGCGAGGCTTAAAAGACTTGGCTTTTTTTTCCTCTTTTTTCTTTTTTTCTTCTCTCTCTCTCTCTCTCTCTTCCTCTTCTTTTTTTCTTCTCTCTCCGAGACGGGAGGCATGAGGTTCCGAGACACCTGTCAGCAGCACCACACACCCAGAAGCCGTGTGCGCTGCAACTAGAGGCTGCGTGTGTTTTAACCATGCACGCGCCGCTGTCGTTATTATAGCCTCCCGGTGTCCAAAGAGCGTAAAGTTATTCTGCTGCTGTTTTTCTTTGTGTCATCCTTCGGGTGTTTTTTTAAAATTATTTTATTTTTTTATTTATCTCAAGCCGCATGAGTTCTCCGCTGTTTCTAGGGCAGCTGCTCGGGGTTCCGTTAGAAATAATGCACCCCACCGCCATGGAGAAAGACACGACTCACACCAAGATCTTCGTCGGCGGGTTGCCGTATCACACCAACGACGCATCACTTCGGAAATATTTCGAGACTTTCGGTGACATCGACGAGGCGGTGGTGATCACAGACAAACAGACGGGCAAGTCCAGAGGATATGGCTTTGTGAGTGCATTTCAGTTGCTGTGTTCCGGTGGAATAAACGAGCATGTTGTGGACACCAGTAGAGTGATGTGTGTGTATGTGTGTGTGTGTGTGTGTGTGTGGGGGGGGGGGGGGGGGTTAATGAAGGTTGTAGTTCAGTTGGATGGTCAGGGAGCTGGAGACACACTCACATCTGTAGCTGGTAGCTGCCGGTGATGAGTTATAAGCGACTTTATCTTCATGGTTAATTGTATTTTTTCTTTCTTTCTAGTATTGCCTTGGAGGCTACACACACACACACACACACACACACACACACACGCATGCACACACACTGCCACTTTGTTCATGCATCAACACGTGCAGTGTGTCTGGTGGTGGCAGTCACATGCTTGAAGCTTGAGCAGATTGTTTCATAAATTATCTCTAGAAGTGGGCGAAGAGCGAGCGTGACGCATACTGTGTGTGTATATATATATTTATACACACACACACACACACAGTATAAGTGTACAGCATTAGGACATGATAATGATGAGCTGCTACAGCTGTGGACAGATGTCTCTGTTTCCCACTGTGTGTTTGTGTAAGAGAGGGAGAGAGGGAGAGGGAGGGAGGGGGAGAGTGGCCACAGAGGTGTGACATGTCAGTTGGCTCTGCAAGATAAGGCTGCAGCAGTTTAATTTTGACTTCCTACCCCCCCACCCCCCCCCCTCCCCCCCCCCCTCCCTAGCAGGATGTGTTAGGTTGTTTGTATAAGAGACTGTGAGTTTGTGTGCGTGTGAAAAAAAAAAAAGAGATAAGAAGAGATTTGATGTGTGATTGGACTGAGATGCAGTTGAAATGATCTCTGCCGTTGAGTGACCAGTGTTAGCGGCGAGAGCTGTTTTGGGACGGCGACCTCATTTCATCCCCGGCGGTCTGACTTCTCTGCAGTCGCTTCTCAAACCATCCGCTGCCTCTGTTAAGACTCCAGAGTCTGACGCCGCGAAACGAAAGCGAGCGGAGGCAGTTTTACTTTCAGTGTCCCATTTGTTGGTGGTGGAGCTCTAGTTTCCCTCACATATTAGTGTGCTTGTGTGTGTGTGTGTGTGTGTGTTAACCCCCTTCCCACTGCTATCTGCCCACTCCTCAACAAACTCCCTCAAGGTAGATTTCCAGTATCTCATCCTTGACAGCAAAGTGTGCAAAAAAATAAATAACCCAAATCTGCCTCCTACATATAAGCTCCACTGGAAGCATTCACACAAAAAAATGATGTCTGTCTCCATGAGCCGGAGTCGATGTCTCCTCACGCAATTGTATAGCAACGCGATTTGAATCCTTCGAGCGTCCCCGCTCTTGGGTCTTGGAGAGACCATGGAGAAGCTTTTCGCATGCATGTGAAGTATAGCTTGAAGAGTGATCGTGATGCTGTCCGCAGGTGACCATGGTGGACCGGGGAGCAGCGGAGAGGGCGTGCAAAGACGCCAACCCCATCATCGACGGCAGGAAGGCCAACGTAAACCTGGCGTACCTCGGAGCGAAGCCTCGCAGCTCGCAATCGAGTAAGTGTACGAGATCACTGGATGTACGCCATCATATCAGTTGTTGTTGCTTTTTTTTTTTTTATTGCTATGTTTTCATCAAATACCTACAAATCATGTGAAGGATAAAGCTGGAGATTTTCTAAACATACCTAGATTTTCTAAAGGGTCATCCCTGTTCCCGAGCCCCTCTGGTTCCTGTACCGAAAGGATCTATAAAAACAGATCTCAGATCTGTAGTTTAACTCAATTTAATGACGAGTTGATGTTCTAACGTACCGGTAGCAGATGGCTTTGCGGGGAGCTAACTCAAGATCCGTGGTCCATCGCCATAAACGTAATGTTTTCTGTATTTCTCGGGTTTCCAAAGGAGATCCTGAATGTCGCCTCAAACCGCCACTGTCTTTGGACGGCTTTGTTAGATTTAATGTGTGAATGTTTGGTGTTCAGGCGCTCCTCAAAGACTCAAATATCGCAGGAAAAACACAAGGCGAGCTATCGAAGTAGTCCTGATGATAGTCTCTAGCTTTGATGGGAGATGAACGGTCACTTCAAGAGAGACCGATGACTATATGCACACATTTGAGGGTGAGTGTGGTAAACCCACCGGTTTGCTCCTCACTCGCTCATCCCCACGATGCATTCACTGTCTTGACTCAACGCGCAGCTTTCACGCCGCCGGGCTTCCTCGTGTCGACCACCAGCCCCCCCCCCCCCCCCCCCTCCGACATCTCGCTGCACACCAGACCTCGACAGCATGCACTCCCTCGCTGCTTCGTTCTAAAAAGCTTGCTGGCTGCAATGCTGCCGAGTGTAGGTGTGATTGACAAACACTGGCGCCAACAACAACAACCGACTGTGTGTGTGTGTGTGTGTGTGTGTGTGTGTCCTCATTCTGGGGCCCGGGGGGCAAAGCACGCAGCTGATGGGGAGATGGCAGCGCTTGGTATTTTTTGTTATCGTGTGCTCCGGAGAATGGGAGAGGGAGAGAATAAGGAGAGCAGGAGGGGGACGGCACCGCTCCGGAGAATAAAATAACGGAGCGTCTGTCTCCTCTTTGTGCTGGCGAAGAAAAGAAAACGTGCGTTTTAGATGTAGGTTTGAACAAAAGAGGAGCGCTGACGGCTGTACAGTAAATAGAGGAGTAACGGAGGAATGAATAGCCTGAGGAATGTCGACATGAAGTCAGAGGAAGGGCGGAGAGGAGGAGGAGGAGGAGAGATTTCTCCTTTCTTACTCAGCCTCAGCTGATTCCTGGTGAACTCTGGCAGAGAGGTCACGTGTGTTTGTATTATCATTTGTGTGACTGCTGAGGGAGGAACAGATATGCCGTCTTGCACATGCTTACATCCGAGCCGAGGCCGAGAGGTGGAGAATCGGTCCTCGTCTGCTCGTTGTCTGTGCAGCCGGCAGCTGAAACATCCGTCTTCATCGCTGCCTCTCTTTGTCTGCAGGTCTCTCTGTTGGAGTTCAGCAAGTCCATCCTACGTGGGCTCAGAGGCAATACGGGTAAGACGGAGAAGAATCAATACCTCTATTTCCACCTCTCTCTCTCTCTCTCTCACTCTCACCTACCTCCTCCTCCTCAACACAATACATCTCACTCCTCCGTCCTTGACATTTGTGAGCACTCGCTCCTGTTCTCCACTGGCGTTGTGGTAGTTAATGCCACTCTGCAATGGCAAAAGAAAAGCCATCGCGGACGCCACAAATGATGCTTGTTTAAGCTCTTCTTCAAAGACGTTTTTTTCAGCCGTATCTCTGTCTGCGTCATATTTGGATTTTGCCCCTCTCTCGCTCTCTCTCTCTCTCTCTCTCTCTCTCTCTCTCTCTCTTTCTGGGCCATTAAACACATGAGAAGCTCAATTCTGAATTTCTTTCACGCATGACTTGGGCTTTACTGAGGATACAAGCCATTTAGTGAAAGTTCCCTGCATCCCTTCTCTATTATCTCCCAACCCCCCGCCCCCGCCCCCTCATGTTCGTGCATGCAGAGACATTATATCATATCATATCTATTTAATATCTCTGGGTGTATTAGGCCAGGGTTCTCAACCCAGAGCTCAACAAATCCCACAAAAGGATCTCGGGTTGAATTCATAGCCCTGCATCAAGGGGTTAAAGATGCAGGCCTAATAAATGTAACGACGCGTCAGGGCTGCAGTGGACGCTGAGATACATGGAGACCACAAAAAAACTGTGATTGGTCCCCTTTTTGGCTTCTCCCGTTGCCCACGGAGAATACCGAATGTGAAGAAAACCATAAGAAAGACTGTCCTGTCCTTCTCGGTAACACATAAAGCTGAGCAGGCTGTTTTCATACAGCGTCCAGAGCTATACCTGCAAACAGGGGAGTATAAAGGGCTCAAAAACACAGGATGGGTCAAACTAAACCGACCTTTGACACTTTTCGTGCCCTGTGTGAGCCGAGAAGTCAACGTTGATTTATTTGTCACGTAAAATAACGCCACTAACATATTTGAACACAAACCATTAATCCTTTCCTAAGTAGTTTTGTTGTTTCCTGTGAGGATCACGAGCCCAAATCGTTACGTGTTTGTAGCAATGTAACTGGAGCTGCAACAATGAATCGATCAACCGGAGAACAACTTTGAAGACATATTAATCACCTCGGGCATTTCTTTTAAAAGCAAAAAAATTCCAAACATTTTGCTGGTGAAACACTTTTCCAATATTATATAGGCTTAGATGCTTTCTTTGTCATATATGATGGTAAAATAAACATCTTTGGCTCGATAGACAAAAGGAATAATTGGGAAAAATGATTGGCGGATGAATTAATAATGAAAATAATCTCCAGCTGTATTACTAAATTGTAACGAGGTACCTTGACTTGTCAGGTATTTAATAATTCCTTTGAGTTTCGGTGCGTGAACTCCAGAGGAAACCTTAGTGACTCAGAGTGAAGACACGGAGGATGATTCAGGGCAGTAGAGTGTGCATGAGGGTTGTTGTTGTTGTTGTTGTTGTTGTTGTTGTTGATCTTAGGCGAAGGGTATTGTCAACACAGCTGTCAGTTGTGGTGTTGACTTTCACGGTGAATGATCTGCTCTTTGGGGGGGAAAAGGAGTGCAAAACGTGTCAGTCTTTGGGTGGTTACAGACGGGATCCGTGATATTTTAAAGGCGTTTCTTCAGGAATATGCATGGCGTAGTGTTTTTAGAAGAAGGAAAAAAAGGAGCTCTTCACACAGACTTGTTCTCCTGCTTCCTCGCGGCTACAGAGGAGTCCATTAAAAACCTCAACTGTTCTGAGTGCTATTAATATTGCAGTCCTCAATTTCTGAATGAGTGATGAGGGAATTGAGGCTGACCCAGATGAGTCTATGAATGAGTGATGATGGGTTGATTGATGGTCTCCTGCAATGACACCAGACATTCAAGGCCGAAGGAAGACTTTAAATCCGTGCTTCCAGGAAGAGTCGCACGGATTTGGACTTTGGAACAAAAGATGGAGAAACGCACACACGGAAAGGTGGCTCATTGTCTATCGGGAGTCAACAGATGTGTGTTTATCTGTCTTTCTTTCAATTCTGTGTCATTGTAAACTGAATGTTTCTTGGGACTGTTGGTTGGACCATACAAGATCTTTCATTTGAACCCCCCGTCTCAATCAACGAATCCAGAAAATAACCAGCAGATTGACCCATAAAGAAGATAATTTGGTCAGTACGGTAACACGATTCATATAAGAGAATTTAGAGCTGTTTATAAAGACTTAATAAAACGTTTTTTGAGAGCTGACTCCAGATCTGAAGATTTTTTTTTTATTTTATAGTGGGGACTCATTTTTAAATGACTCTCTGTGTTGAGTTTGAACCGCCACGCATTTTAAACATGCACCTAATTATTTTTTTGTTCATTGATTTAATCATTTAAGTCTAAGAAATATGAAAAAAACGCATATAGCGGCGAATATTCAATTTAAAAAATAAGGGGGAAAAACTCAATCAAATCCCAAATCCTCGTAAACAAACCTTCAAAACATCTTCATGACTCACACAGAAGAAAACATGTCAATACGACCTGTTTCTTTTCTTTCTTCTTTCATCTCTTGGAGATCTGAGTGAGCTCATGTGTTTAAACCGATTGGCTTAAAGCCTCTCTAGAATATACAAAGTAGACGTGTTTTTAGACGAGGGGGAAGTGAAGCGCACCGCCCGTCAAACCTCGATATGTTTCGGTTTATATAAATGTATGTTGAGGACGCATCTGTCCGGCTCCGAGGCGGACGTGTCTTTTGACGTGATCGGTATGACTGCAGTCACAGGCGAACAAGTGAAGGACTTTTATTTTTAGGGACAAGCGTTATATAGGTTAGGATTTTTTTTTTTAAAAGAAGGCAGATTTAAAGAACAGGAGCCTGGTTTTAGGTACCGATCTAGTGCCAGTGCTTTCTTTTTTCCCCAGAATATAAAACCTTTATACACATTTGTATGTAAAGGGACAAGATGACTGTTGTGGCTTTTATATTATTACAAGTTTTTTGGGGTTAAATTGTGATAAATAAACTGAAATTCCAGATAAATACTTTGTCAATCTATATTACGTAGTCATATTAAGTCTGTGTTCTCGATAACATTGTGACATTTTAACATTATTTAACATTATTTAGGCGGAGGCTTCAAATGAGCCCCAGTTGGTTTTGAAAATTGAAATGGGAAACAATTAAAAATAAACTGTACTCTATGTGGATTTGTCACATCTGACTGATAGTCGCATTAATAAGGCACCAATTTTCCCAACAATTGCAATGAGTCTGGTGTGTGTGTGTGTGTGTTTTGGGGGGTGGGGTTGAAAGCACACGATAATCAATCATTCCTGTGTGCCTTTTAGCACTCAATACTGCAGTGGGGACAACATCCTCCGAACCTCTGAAGGTAAATTATGTATAATGTGTTAATTAGTGAGCTATAGAGGAGCTTGTAGGTGGATTGTAGGTGGATTGTCCATCCTTTTGGATGGAGCCAGGCCTTATTCACACACACACGCACACACACACACACACACACACTGGATCCAGCTGTGCTTCATGTCTAACAGACAGATGTGACGACTTGTCGCAATAAAATCAGGTCTTTTATTGCCCCCTCTGCATGGGAGGGGGGGGGGGGGGTGTGCTCCCGGGGGGCTTCGGGGGTCTGACACCCACACAGGAAACAGTAAATAACAATAAACAAAAAACAAACTCAAATAAAGACAACTGTGGCTTTGAGGTACAGCTGAGTCGTGTGTGTGTGTGTGTGGGGGGGGGGGGGGGGGGGGGGGGGGGGGCGGGCATCTGTTGCCCATGGCTGCCTGCTGTCTGCCTTCGTATTCTTCTCAAAAAAGAAAAGAAGATAAAAAAATGTTCTGTGTGTTTATTTCTTTGGGAGAAGGAACGTAGATGGATGTGCTTCCTGTCGAGGCGGGGGGGGGAGGGAGGGAGGGAGGTGGGGGGGGGGGGGGGGACACAGACACCTGTGGCTGGGTGCACTGGAGCTTTATGGCCGGTGGTTCCACGTTTCTGTGTGTGGATTTATGGTCCAAAGGTTCCTCGGTGAAACATCCAGTGAATCATAAAACGGCACCGACTCCTTTTTGGATATACGTTCACTTCCTCCACCGCTTTCCTCTCCTCTTCTCTTCCCCTGGTTCCTCTCTGGCTGCCTTCCTCCCCCTCTAAATTATCTCTCCTTATCTTCTCTGTGTGCGGGGGGGGGCTTTAGGTAGGGGGCGAATCCTCAAGTGTATATGTCTCTTATCCTGGGACCTAATTAAGGTAATGTTATTTTCATAGCACAGAAAGCTCCCATTTTGTTCCGTTGTCTGTTAAAAGATGATTTTAATCTTTTTTTTAATCTGCATTTGTATTATGTTTGTTTTGTGCATTTTAACTCCCATTTCAGCTCCTGCCTCCCTGTTTATTTGTCAACAACTATAATCGCTGTGTAAACAGTTTGTGATTGATTACACAGAAATCAAATCTATTGATTGCCAACAAATCCTCAACAGAAAAAAAAAATATATGAACATGCGTACAAATGATTTGAATGCAGGTTTGAATAATGAATTATGGGTTATCAATATATATTTATAAAGAATAAATACGTTACATGTTTCACACAAGATGAATACAACAACCGTACGTTATATTATTATAAAATTGTTAATTATTTATACTGAAGTTCCGGATGCTTTATTAGGAGTAATAATTGACACGATAGAGTTCTAACCCATTTAATAATGTATATATACTGCATGTATATTCTTAATAAAGGACATTTACTGTGAAGCAGCTGCAGACACGTGATGTTTAACAAACTGAACTTTATAACAATATTTTGTGTGTGTTCATTTCTTGTTGATGGATTGGAACTGGATGTTTGAAATGTTGGATGTGCAACAAGTGAAAAGTGAGAATATTTAGATTGTGTTACACTGCACACATAAATCTCTTTTATAGGCTTTACACTTTTAAGCGTGTACAATTAGACATCTCATGCACACTGAAACCATCACCGCCACGATAATATTCAGTAATCACTTAGGAATGTGTGGCGTAGGGGAAATATGCAATGTTTGTATTAATATGTTAATTAAAATGTCTGACATGAGAGCAGAGTGTCCAACTGATGTTGGCCTTGCTATCCCTCACCCTCCCTCAAGGTGTGTGTGTGCGCGTGTGTGTGTGTGTGTGTGTGTGTGTCTCTACAGAGGACGGAGGGTCATGTGTGTTTTTCTCTCTGACTGACTCACCCTCACATCCCTGATCTGAACTATTAAAAGCGTGGCTGTCCTAAGGCATGAAGGATATGATGGCTGATCCTTCACCTCTAAGCATCTCTCCCGTCTCCTCTCACTCCTCTCACTCCTCTCACTCCTTCGCCCAGGGAGTCCCCGACCTCGACCCTCTTTATTATATTTATTTTATTCAGCGGTGCATCCGATCTCTTTTATCTCCGCCGTCTGGTTTTTTTTGACGAAGGACAGTGAGGAGGAGTGCAGAGGAAGCCGGCTGTGAGGGAGTGAACCCAGAGAGAGGGGTGGGGGGGGCGGAGGGGGGCGGGTGTGTGTGTGTGTGTGTGTGTGGGTGGGTGTGTGGGTGGGTGGGGAGTTGGTGGAGGTTATTCTGCTCTCGTGGGTCTGTTGAGTGAGCGTACACCCATGCAGCTGCGCCAATTAGCCCTGCCATGTCTCCATACACACAGACACACACACACACACACACACACACACACGCACATCCTCTTCTAAGCTCAACTGACTACACACAGCCTTTTAAGAGTGTATACTTGTTTCTTTCAGATTTGCATGTTTACTTCTTTCTGCATGTGTGCCTTGGCATGCAAACACATCAATTGCATAGTGTCTACACCCCCTGTGTGTGTGTGTGTGTGTGTGTGTGTGTGTGTGTATATATGTATGTAATTATATATGTGTGTGTCTGTGTGTGTGTTTGACAGCCAGCAATGATGCCAGGCACGCTGTCACATTGAATCAGTCGGGCAGCGGCACACAGCCGAGGGAATGACACTGCACTTCTGCTCTGGGAGAGACGAGATACAGTGGCGCTGGTTTCAGCTTCAGCTGCGGTTTGACTTGTTGTGGTGGTGGTGTTGTTGTTGTTGTTGTTGTTGTTGTTGTATTACTGTTGTATTAGACTACATGGTTATTCGTGGTGTTGCTTTTTTTTTTGTCAGGTCTCCCTTAGAGACCCTGGAAACCTATTTTCCCCATGGCTGACTGTGCCTGATGTGGTCTTACATGGAGACACTCATTTTTTATTTCTTCACACAAGAGATTTCTGATTTTGAGTCTTTTTTTATGTGTGTGTGTGTGTGTGTGTGTGTTTTCTCTGATCGGTTCAAATTAGTCAGTTGTAAAAGGTGATCTTCACATATTTCTTTTAGTCTTTTTGACAGCGATTGGAAGCTCTCACCGTTCTACCAATAAAAAAAAAGATCCTTATTGACATGCATAACCTTTATAAACTAAAAGAAACCCTCTCGTGTATCGAGCCAGCGTTACCTCGAAAGCTTTTGTTGTTTTGAGACTTTGTTTTTTTTTTGTTAAAATGGAAAAAATTGACTTCACAGGTTTTTTTTTTATGTGTTGGGACTATTTTTTCAAAGGCAACCTGTGATTTTGGAGTGTCCTCTGGTTGCCTGGCAACTGCTCAGAACCCCCCAAAAAAACACTCTGGCATACAACCCACACTAAAAAAAAGCAAATCTTTTTTTTTTGGTACAATTTAAACTAACAAGATACAAATTGTTAATTAGTGAGCTTTAGTTGTGTGCTGGTTTGGTGGATGTTTATTTAGGCGTGTTGTTTTCCTTTGTTATAACAGGCTGTATTGTTTGAATCCGGAGAACTTTATATTACATTTGAAAGTTTCACAAAAAATACCAAACGTGACGGGCAGAATTAGAGAGAAATGTGTTCAACTCTACATTTATAGAAATAGGTCCACATTTTTGGGAAACAAGCTTATTCTCATTCTTGCCGAGAGGATTGATACAACTTGAGTCTGTTCAATACATATAATATACAACCAGCAGCCGGTTAGCTTAGCATAAAGACGGGAAACAGGGGAATCTGTCCAAAGATTAAAACCAGATATTAGATGTTAATCGCTTCCTGTCCTGTTAGCTGTTAACATGTCCTGTAAGCTGTTAGCTGTTAACATGGTGTCCTAAAATCATTGATTTTACACTCAATTTAAGTATAATTTAGTTTGGCTTCAATGAAAACAAGCAGATACAGAAACTGGGTGTTTTTCCGGCCATCATTCAAGTTAGTTGAGGAGAAATTTGGGGACTTGAAGCTTCCTCAGTCGGAGTTGTGTTCGATAAGTCCAGAGAAGAGTTAAAAGTAAGGTGAAATAACTTTATAATGGAAATACGTCGTATGGGGGAATAATTGTCAGGCATGCTATCCATACTGGTGTGTGTGCGTGTGTGTCTGTGTGTGTTGTGTATACAGCAGAGTGGGTCTGATAAGACCCAGTACCCAGTATTTGTTGTGTCCACCTGATCCCTGCTCCGGCTCTGTTTGTGGGTAAGCAGCAGCAGCAGCAGCAGCATCATCATCTCTGCCCTGATCACCTGGTGACAAGGTCACATTCAGGTTAATGGGTTTGCACCGCAGGTGCCGATCACGGGAGCGCAAGTGTTGCACACTGTCGTGCCGCTATCGTTTTTTTACTTAAGCAGCTTAACCCACTTCTTCTGATATGATCGCTCTCGCTCGTTGCCAGATGTAACTGAGGCAGTTCAGGTTAAGCGGGCAGCCTCAGGCAAGGACATGTGTGAAAGCAGGAGGACAGAGGAGGACCTTTCCCTCTCATTTCCTTTCGCTCTAGCTGTGTGTTGGTGTGTGTGTGTGTGTGTGTGTTTGTGTGTACGCATGCATTCGATTCACAGACTACATATTTTTTATTCAGAAATGCAACTAATCGTGAATGTGTCGTATGTTATTTAGCGTTTTCCTTTTTGAAGCGGTGATATGTTATTTGGAACAAAGCTTTTCTTTTTGCACATTTCTCAGGCAGTGTGCTAATTACTTAAAACACGAGGGAGGAGGTCTATTTTAAGGCAACGGCGCTGATAATTGCTCTTGAGGAGGAGGAGGAGGAGGAGGAGGAGGAGGCGGCCGCCGCCGCCGCCTTAATATGATTTTTTTATGTTTGGATGTAAAGAAAATGAAAAGAACTTGTACAGACATGCAACTTTGTGTGTGTGCGTGTGTGTGTGCGTGTGTGTGTGTGTGTGTGTGTGTGTGTGTGTGTGTGTGTGTGTCTGTGACACTTAATGGATCAGATCTCACACCGACAGCTCTGAACACATATTAATCCGATGTTGCAGACACAGATATAGATGTGGTCATTTTATTTTATTCTCCTCTATCCCACTTGTTTTATTTTTGGCATGTTTTTTTTTTTTTTTTTTTTGCACATATACTGTAACTGTACAATCAGCATAAATTAGAAGACATCTCCAATCAGGTGTCACTCAAACCCATTTAGAGATATGAAAATACAAATGTGACAATTTAAAAGTAACACGCGTCTTTTGAGTCGTTGCTTTCTGTTGTCACGGTGACATCTCAGGTTCTGGTTTTGCACAAAAGAAGATGAAGATTGTCATCCAGTTGTGGGTTTTTTGTGAGAGTGAAAGTTTAAAGAAAGCACTAAAAGGTGACGAGAGAGAGAAAGTGGCCAGAATGTGTATTTACATATAAACACACACAGAATGCTGCCTCCCAGGTCGGTCCTCTTTTACGTGCAGTCGTGTGTATCTGTGCACACTAGTTTCCCCAGACTATGACTGTGGGTAATGCGCATTTATGCTTTTATAATATTTTATAATGTCTCACAATTTCATGTATCGCGAAAATATATCCGCCCAACTGCCCAAAAGATAGAAGCTGAATCAGTTTATGATCAAAGTAAACCAGCAAATATTCACATTTTAAGAAATAAAACCAACTGTAATGATGAAACTCAACTAATCAGTTAATGATTCCTGATCATTTCCTCCTGCAGGCTCGCCCAGCAGTACGTCTACCCCCAGGCCTTCCTGCAACCCAGCCTGGTGCTGCAGTCCCAGCTCAGCCCCACGGCAGCAGCGGCCGCGGCGGCCCTCGCCTCCCCTTACCTGGACTACAGCTCCGCCTACAGCCACTACGCCCCCACGGGACTGGAGCAGTACCCCTACGCCCCGTCCCCGTCGCCCTCCGCCGGCTACCTCAGCTACAGCTTCTCCCCCGGCGGCGCGCCGGCGTCCCCGACCCCTCCGGCCGCCCTCCACCCTCCTCTGGCCGCGCTCACCGCCATGTCTGCCGCCCCGCAGGCCTTCCTCCACTACCCTCTGCACCAGCCCGACCGCATGCAGTGAGCAGCTCGGGCGGAGCCCCCCCGAACTGATGATTCAAAGCAGCAGTGACTGTTGACCTGTGACATCATCAGGACTGGTTCACCCAGGGAGAGAGTGATGTAATCAAAAGGGCTTTTTAGAAAGCACTCTCATTCCTGTTTCATATATATATATATATATATATATATATATATATATATATATATATATATATATATATATATATATATATATATATATATATATATATATTATTGTTGTTGTAATAGGTGATGAAAATGTTCTATCGCTACAGTCATCAGCACTCGATCTGAATGTTTTTCACACACGTGGCGGACGACTGGTAATCTTCTGGATGTTTCTGTCTGACCACACTGATCCCGAGGTTGGAGGCAGGGCCGTGCGGCCGGAGAGCGAGCGCAGGTAAAGACGACGAGCAAAGTGTCGCGTCTGAGACGACGGTTTTCCTCCAAAGGTACCGAACTGAACGCTGGATATTAGCCAGGCCGAAGAGTTCCTCTTTCAGAAACAAAAGCCCAATTACCTCCTCTTCAAGGTTACCTTTCTGTCTATGGCCTTAGAGATCTCTCTCTCTCTCTCCTTCTCTCTCTCTCTCTCTACCTGGTTCAGTTTGTCATTTTTTTATTAGTCTCTCATCTCAAAATGAACAAAATGTTTTAATCGTGCTCCCCTTTTTCTCTCTCGTTTGTTTCATCTGCCGCTTGGCGAGTCATTACACGGTGATGATCACAGTTTAACAGAATATGCAATGACGATGATCAAAGGACGAGCATGATGCAAGGTAGACGACACTGGTATTTTGTATTTTGTATTATTGCTGCCGCTAAAGCATTTACCGAGACAAAGACTTAGTTCATTAAAACACAATAGTCATCACATTAAATGCAGCAGGCTTATTAGGCTATTTTTTTCTTTCTTTTTTAAAACCTGTACCCTTTGGAGCAAGAGTGCGTGGATGGTTGTTTTTTTATGAATACTTCAATTACAAAGTTGTCAATACATATCAAAGTAAATGTGTTTTGGATGTAGGTGATGTTTTCCTGAATATGTGTGAGTGTACATGGTGCCTGTTTGTTTGTTTGTTTGTTTGTTTGTGTACGAGTCGAGCAGGAGAGAAATAGAGCGATGCGGTGTACGTCAGTGTCAGGACCGAGCCCGTCAGAGTCTTTTGTCTTGTTGTTGTTGTTTTTTCAGCTGCAGAATACAGACGGATGCTTCAGCGACGAGTCTCTTTTTAGTAAAGTTATAAACCAAGCCATACGTCACATTTAAAACGAATATGCAAAATAAAAATGAATATTTCTAAATTAGATGTTTTTTGTCTTTTTTCTGAGTGTTGTGAGAATTACAGTAAATTTAGGTTACGGAGCCCGGGGAGTCATATCAAACCCTTTCCCTGGCTGTGACCTTTGTTGACCTACACTATACATACAGTATATACTATACTTTCATGACGTGCTATACTATGACTTTTTGTTGATTTATTTTCTTTTTTTGAGGCATTTATAGTTCATGACATACTATACTATGACTTTTGTTTAAATGTTTTGGTGTGCTATACTATGACTTTTTTATTTAACATATAAGATGACTTTTTATGACCTGCCCTACTGTTAGTTTTTTTAATTAATTTTAATGACATACTATATACTATGACATTTTTAAGGCATTTTGACCACGCTAGGCTACATCTGTCTCTCTCCCACCTGCCATTAGACTTCTATGATAATATATTCATGTTATTACCGACAAATTCCATCTGTCTCTCAGCTTATTGAAGATGTCAATCTTTAAAAACAGTACGGCTCATTAAATGTCTTTTTCTTGTAGTGTTTATACAACAATGGCACAGAGGAACGAGGCTTTGGCTACACGGACAATAAGAAAACATTTAGAATATCACCGGACTTACTCTTTAACTGTCTTTCTCTGTTTATAGGGCTCTGGGGGTGGAGCCATGCTGTTGTGTATCAGCTATGATGCACGAGAACAGAAGACAGTAGAAGATAAATGAGTGCGTTTTCTTATCAAACACGAGCAAAAGGTCCTCTTTCGGGTAAACCCTGTCTTACAACCCTTCCTTTATCTCAATATATACCTAAAACTTCTCCAACTTGTTACAAATGTGATTTTATTAAAGCACACTGAACTATTCAGCATCTATTATTCATTTTTGTCCAATTGAATTTTAGTCCAAATCAAATATTTAATGTGAGTCTGATATGTGCTCGCTTCGCCCTCTACTGGTCATAAATATGTATTGCTGCACACATTTTCTTTCAATGCCCAGACAACCTCACAATGTGCTAAATTTAAAAGGAACAAAAATGACTCACGCCGTGTATCAAGTCTTTTATGTTTATTATCATTGAAATGTTTATTGAAACGCCTTGTGCTCCCAGTAAGGATAAAATAATAAAAAGAAGACTCGATGATGTAAAGCTTGCACAGCCGATCTGCAGTGAACAGACCTGCTCTCGAAAGTCTGGGATACAACATTTCCTTTTGGATTGCGCTGGTTCAGAACAAAAAAAGCAGATGGTTTATGTAAAAATGAATATCATAGCAAATACCATAGTGAGGGGAGGAGGAGAAGTGATCAGGTCTTAAAAACTGATGACAAAATGAGCACGGTCATTGGTACGAAACAGGAGAGGGGTAATGAAAATAAAACAAAATAAAAAGTAGTGTATCTGCAAACTTGATCTCTCTCTCACACACACACACACACACACACACACACACACACACACACAAACATGTATACACACTAACTTGAAAACACACTCATACTCACAAGGAGGCGCACACACATGCACACGCTCACTCCCACGCACACGCTTGCACACACACACACACACACACACACACATGCTGCAGAGGTATCCACACGCACACAAACACAAACACACAGATAAAATGTAGTGATGGAAAAAATAGTGAAACCTTGGTAAAATGTAATTGTATCATACATCCATTTGAAGTGCAGAAAACAAAAGGAACTTTAAAAAAAAAAAAGAAGAAGAAGAAAAATAAATAAAATGGAGATAAATTCAGATGAATATTGAAAAGCATCTTCACTGGTCTAACCCAACTTGAAACGACCACAAACCCAGAGTGTTGCCCTCTCTACCCCAACCCCAACCCTCACCCCATTACTGCACCCTCACCTGGCCCATGCCCTCTTACCCTTCTCATATCATACCCACATCCCCGCCTCACCCTCATCCTGCCCCCCCCCCCCCCCCCCCCCCCCCCCCTCCTTCCAACACCTGCCTCCCGAACCCTCTCTGCTCAATTTCAGGGTGCTCCTCTGAAGGCCCGGCTGAGAGGAGGAAGCAGGCGGGCGGGTGGGCTGGGGGTGACGGGGTACGAGGTGGCTGCTGGTTCAGGTTCTGGTCACCATTATATCAAAAACACAATGTCCAGTTCAGAATACAGAGTGAGGACTCGGGGGGGGGGGGGCTCGAGGAGTCTTGTTGTGTGTTGAGGTTTGAAGGTTGTGAACCTGTTTGTTTGTGTGTCTGTTTTTCTTACAGCGGCATTGGAAAACAAATCGTATCATGTGTTAGTCTAGATGAGTATTTGGGTTAGTATTTTTGCGATGTTGTGTGAAGGCATGGGGGGTGTGGGGGGGGGGAGGTGGGGTCGGCGTAGCTCAGGGCCTTGTCCCTCGTCCCTCGGCCCCAGTCGGAAGAAGGGGGCAAGGGGGGCAGGTTTATAGGGCTTGCGTCTTGAGCTCGATGGGCTCCCCGCGGGTGTCCTGCTGGGTCTCGCTCTCGGGGGGCCGGCTGCCCTTCAGTGTGGCGAGGCGCTCGGACAGACCTCTCATGCGTGGGAAGAGCAGGAAATCGTACAGGATGGCGCCCATCGCGCCTCCTATCATTGGCCCAACCCAGTACACCTGCAAGCGGCAAACATCGGTCAACACAGGTCATTTGTGGCTCCCCGCTCAGATTGTTACCTTCAAGTCAGACGGCAGGTCTTACCCAGTGGTTGATGAAGTTCCTGAAGAGCAAAGCAGGGGCAAAGGACCTGGCAGGGTTCATCCCAGCACCGGTGTAGTACATCTAAAAACACAAGACACGTGTTACTGCATTGTGTTCTTAAAAAAAAATAGATTTTTGATTGTCTACGTTTCTCTTGTGTCTCACCCCCATGAGATGTCCGATGGTGACCGAGAAGCCGATGGACAGGGCGGCAGATCCCATGCGTCCGTTTCTCCTCTCATCCGTCACGGCGAAGATGCACACCACGAGCTGCATGGTGAGGAAAACCTCCACCGTGGTGGCCATGCCCAGGCTGATGCCCGGCTGCAGCTGGAGATGCACAGGTGGATGAAAAAGTATCAATCTCAGAGCTGTTATTAAATATATACTAATGCAGTTCTCTTTTATTTAAGAAACAAATATATAATTCACTGGAAATAATGACACATACAGCATTAGTTGGGTTTCAATAGCTCGCTTTTACAGAACTGAACCTGAATTCATAACAAATTGTATCCCACGGTTGAACTCAACCTCTCCCTCACCGTGTTCATCGCCATGTTGCCCCTCATGTTGCCGGGCGTGACCCCGTACAGCACGGCGGCCCCGGCTACGGCGCCCAGGCACTGGGCGACCATGTAGAAAATGGCGCGGAAAAGAGACAACTGCGAGCCGACGAGGTAGGCGAAGGTGACGGCGGGGTTGATGTGGCCGCCGCTGATGTGGCCGATGGACTGAATGAGGGTGGCGGCCGCCAGCCCGAAGCACAGGGCCACGTGAAGGACGTGGTGAGGCCCGGTGGTCCAGCGCAGGGCGGCGCCCATGCCGAAAAATACGAAGAACATGGTCCCGAAGAACTCTGCGAAGACCGCCCGCCAAAAATTCATGGACCGGAACTCCCACATGGTGACTGTTCACTTGAGGCTCTCCACCAGACGAAGAAGACTCTTTAAAGAAAAAAAATCAGGGAGTCTCTTTACCTTTTTTTTCAGCCCGGAAAAAAGAACAAAACAAAACAAGAACAAAAAACACTCAGGATTTCAGAACGTCAACAGACGAATCCGCCCGATGGACTGGGTTGGTTCAGTCAACTCAGCTGCGCTCGCTTGCCACCTCCGTCCACCTGTCGCAAAGACATAGGTGTGAGATAATGTGGGAGTGTGGCGGGAGAGCTCAGTTGTCAAGAGGAGGTGGGCATCAATGTTAAAGGGATATATTTCTAAAGTAGAGAGACGGGGATAGACAGAGTGTCCGGTGGACCTTTTAGCCTCTCTGACGGAGGGGAGAGGGCCAGACAGGGGCTTTATAATACCCCCCCAGGGGCCCCAGGTGACGCCATAATCCCCCTGTAGGGCCAAGGGGCGGAGGGGCGGTGGCATTGCTGGTCATCCTAAATCAAACAAACTTAACCCCTCTGTCGCCCCCAGAACGAGGCCAAAAAGAGAGGCAGAGTATCCCAGAAGAGAAACAGATAAAGCGAGAATGGGGGAGGTAGAGAGTTTTGGGCTAAAGAGTCTACAGGAAGTGCTGCATCTTATATTCAGAGGGGGGGGAGCCGAGCGAAGATAGTTTTCTTTGGGGCGTGTATTTGTCGTCTGTTGACATTTCATAACTGTCATAAACAGGGGACACAAATGCTGATGGACAAGGACAGAAAACACAAACTACACACACACACACACACACACACACGCGCGGGCATAGGCATATACACACATGCAGATAATACAGTTGGGGCCCCGGACGGAAGTGCCCAAAGCTAACAGCGCTGAACTGACCCGTGCACTGAAAGGCCTGACCCTGTGAAACTATTGTCCGCGGGCCATCGTATGGACAGGAGACGAGAAGAAATACATATTAAACTAAAGCGCAGAAGAAGTTACAGCTAACGAAGCGCTTTCTTTTATTTGCGACGCCGCGAGTGTGCGTCAACGTTCATCGCTTCGGTTTTATTGTTCTGGAGGAAAAAAAACCAACAAACAGGCGCTGCCTTTAAGAGGAGTTAAAATGGCGGCGGGCGGTCGGTCGGTGCAGAGGGCCCGTGACCGTGAACTTGACATTGCCCCAGAGCTCAGCGTGGTCGCTGGCGCTGCTCCGCAAGCCAACGGCGGCGCGGTCGGAGACACGAGAGGGCGAAGCGAAACCCAAAAGTGTGGAAAAACACAGATCACACGAGCGATGAACCAAAAGTGATTCACATAATACGGCAGATTCTGTCTTCTGCTGTGACAAAGGCTTCTAGGAGGCGCTCGGCAGGCGTGCGTGTGCGTGTGCGTGTGCGTGTGTGTGTGCGTGTGTTTTTTTTGCAGGACGACGTTTCGACCAAAGCCGTGAAATTTCTGCGTGCACGCACATGTGTGTGTGCGCGTGTGTGTGTGTATGTGTGTGGAGCTGGGGTAAAGTGAGAGGTGCAGTAGGGTAGCAGGGGTGTGTGTGTGTGTGTGTGTGTTGGGGGGGGGGGCACAGTGGGGTTACTGAGCAGCATCGCGCTGACCAGTTGAGAGCCATCACTGTTTGGGGGGGGGGGGGGATGAATGTAGAATGCTGCGTGGGCTGTTTTCGACTCCCTTTTATACATGTTAGAAAGAACACACACAATGCAAAATGCTGGCGGCACTGTGGCAGTTATAGCTATTGTGCACGTTGTGTGTGTGTGTGTGTGTGTGTAAATAGTGTATATATATATGTGTGTGTGTTCAAAGTACACTGCTATAATGATTGCTAACATGGTTTATTTTAGACCTCCAGTCAAATCCAGAAGATACAGTGTGCCGTATGTTTTACCTAAATTATGAATATTCAAATTGAATAAATATACTTTTTTATTGTATTCATATTATACATAAGGTACAATTGACACAAATAAAAAATTTTAAAAAACATGTCCTCACTTATTACAAGTAATTAAAGAGACCCAAATGAAAACCAATCTCTTTGCATGGTTGAATACTACTTGAATTTATTTTTTCTGGGAAATTTTGTTGAACTGACCCTTTTAATTACATGCAAAACATATTTTAAGACAAGACGAATACGGCAATGACACACGATAGTCATAAAAACAGTTTTGTGAAAACAAAAAGTCTCTCTCACACACACACACACACACACACACACACACATCGTATTCATTTCATATTACAAAGCTTATTTCCACTGAACGTGTTCTTTCTTTCGAGCCATTACGGGTGAAAAGGTCCATTTGATTGTGAACGGGAGGCCGAAGAGAAGAGACGCAAACATGAGAGACGTGTTCGGGAGGCGCCGTTGAACCCACAATGCAGTGCAAGGACCTCTTTAGCATTTCAAAGCCTTCACAGACGCAGGATGAAACCTGAAAATGACAAACATGAGGGGGCTTTTCAGAAGGGTTTTTTCAATGAATCTCCATTATATATTTTAATGATGTGCAAATTTGAAAGTAACAATTGAATGCCACAATATTGGGCCTCAGTCTGGACTTACACTAATGGCAGCCGACCGGGACCTCAAATGTGACATTCATCTCCTTTTATAATGCAGCAAAAACAAATGCAACAAGGAAAAAAAGATTCATTTTAGCCAAAAAATGTGTCGCCCTCAGTGGAGGGTCGTTGAAAGGATAACTCACTGAAATGTGAAGCACATTTAAAAGCAATAAGCATCCTTTTGTTATTGGATTTATTGCCACCGGAGCAACATGTGAGTTTATGTCGGTCTCTTGAAAAGAAAAATACACACACATGTGGAAGCCATATGTAAACAACACCCTGAAATTATTTTTTTTTAAATTGAAACGTGAGACTGTATAACTTTTAAAGAAGATACGACTCATAAGTTCAATTCATAAGCATTAAAACGTAATATTACTGAACTTGAAACGGTCGGGTATAAAGTATCCTGTGGGGGGGCTAATGTAACTTAACGTGGGAAATATTACAAAGAAAAAACTGATGTTGCAGAATGCACGTGTTGTTTCCGTGACGTTGTTTTCTTGCGCGAGGCCTCAGTTGTTGTCTTGTTTGTTGGTCTGCTTGGCTCTGGCGTTCTGCGTGACCGTGGACAGAGACGACCCCGTCATGCTCGCCGTGTCCACGATCTCGATGTCCTTGCAGGTCAGACACGCCACCAGCTTCTGGCGAGAGGCGCTGCGTGCAAACAGGAACTCGTGGGACACGCCGCCCAGTATCGCCCCGAACACCGGGCCGATCCAATAGACCTGCAGAGACGGGAGAATGTCGTTTCTGGATGGTTCAAGACGAGTAAAACATCTTGGAAGCGCTTGAATGTTAACTGAGCTTTACAACTGAGGCGATATTAATGATAATAACAATGGAAAAAGTCATAATTTAGTATGGTATAAGAATGTTGTGACAAAATAAATTGTGTAGTAGGGTCACTAAGAGTGGTATAGGATGAAAGAAAGGGGGGAACAACGTCGTAGTATTGGATTAAAATAGTATAGCAAGTTTCCAAGAATTGTAAAAAAAAATGACATGATATAAAAAAAGATAATTTAAAAAGTAATTTTATAGTATGCCATTGAAAGTAATACAACAGTAATTATAGTATGCCATATAAATGTAATAAATAATGACATAGTATAAAGTGCCATAAAAGGTAATCATATAATATGTCATAGTTATACAATATCATGGTATAGTATACCATGAAGTAGGGTTAACCCTGACATTAAAATGTCATAGTAATAGCCCGGATATATTATGTCACAAGAAATCATTAAAAATTATACTATGCAATGAAAATATTGGAAACATCTTAAAAACATCATAGTATGGTATTTCTTAAAGATGTCATAAAACTGTCATAATGTCATACACAAAGTCATAGTAAGTAAGTCACGAAATGCCATAAAAGTCTAGTATTAAAATAAATGTTATACAAAATTAATAGTATTGCATAGAAATTGTCATAAAATATGTTATGGTATCGTATACCAGAAAAAAAAGCATTACAAACTTTTTTTTTTAAAGTGATAAAAAATGTCATAATGCATTTTATAAAAATCAGTTACAGTTACAGACATAGAAATGTCATAAAAAGTAATAATTTAGTCTGCCACAAAATATAAATATTAAAGCATGCCATAAATTGAAAATTATTATTAAAAATAGTATGACATACAAATATAACAAATAATATAGTATATAATGAAACTAAATGCAACAAAAAAAACAAAAGCTTGAAGAATATTACGTCATAAAAGAGTCATAAAGAGGTCATGTTGATGAATTTCATGGCATAAAAAAGCCATAGTACTATAGTCATATAGTCATAGTATGCCATTTAAATGAGGTATTTCTTTATTTAAGAAATAATGGCATCGTATAGTGTGCAATGAAAATAGGGTTGTATGATGTCATCGAACCATCATAACCCCAGAATTAAACAATGTCATGTTGTAGTGTGACATAAATAGAAAAGTCATAGAAATTGAGGAGAAAAAAAAAGAAAAGAAAAGTCACGGTAATATTGCAGTTGCTTTCTGGATCTCTCACCCAGTGGTTTTCCCAGAATCCGGTGATGATGGCTGGACCCAGAGAGCGAGCAGGGTTCATACTGCCACCGGAGAATCGCGCCTGACAGAAAAACAACAACACACACACATTCACACACAAACTAAAAAACTATTTCCACAAAGAAAAATGAGTTTCTTGTCATTGTTTGTTTTTTTCTTCCTGCTTTAATCTAATATTTTTGCAGAGTATCTTTCTCTACATGGTTTGGCTTCCTCCGTGATGCCTGAGCACATCACAGCACAGATGATATGGTGAATATACCATAATGTCTCCTATTGTTACCTTTGCATTGTCCCTGAAAGGCTTTATTTAGTTGGACATGGTTGCAGTCTGCTTTTGAAGAACCAGGCTGTCCATTGAGTTAGTGGTACACATGTTTTATACCATTCTTTAGTTAAATATGTGATATTCAGATTGGATTCCCATTATTTGTATGTGTTTAACTAATGCATTTATTATTTCACCTTATGACACTTATGGGTCCAATTTATCTGAATTTATCTTGTTGGATAAAAACCGTGGGAAGTTAAAGTACACGTGAATTCCACATAAAATGATGCGAGACTGGCGTTTTACAAAAATAAACGAGACAAAGTAGTGCAAAGAAATGTGTTTCTTGATGAAAGATGACTTCAAATGTGTATTTGTTTTTAATAACAAAGTGAGAAGGTGTTTTTTTTTAGTAGTGGAACCACTTCGAATGATCACTTGAGTAAACGCACAACTCGTAATTCAGCATGAAAGCTCCTCTCACCCCGATCAGCACTCCAGCAGTGTGTGCTAATCCAATGGCCAGGTGTCCGGGTTCGGAGCTTTCCCTCCGCCGGTGGTCCTCCACTGAGAACACGGTGAAGACCATCTGGAAGGTGCACAGCACCTCGATGCCCAGAGCCTGGGCTGCGTTCACCTCGATGGGAACCTGAGGGAGAAAAAGGGGGGTAAGATGTAACGTCTTTTAAGCTTTAAAAGGTAAAACTCTGAGGACTGACCCTGTTGACGAAGTGGTCTGCGGTGGTTTTGATGGGCAGGGCCAGGTAGAGGGCCCCGGCTGCTAAAAAGGCCCCCAGACACTGAGCAGCGATATAAACAACGGCCCGGAGGACCTCCAGCTTCCGCGTGGCCAACAGAGCCAGAGTCAAAGCCGGGTTCACCTGATCAGAGCACACACACACACACACACACACACACACACATATATATATATATATATACAAACATGGAATGACAAATATTAATAACAATAACAACTGTAATGTAACTAAGCTTGTTTACTATTGTATTTTATGATACTTTATACTTCTATTTCACTACAAAGGGGAAATATTGTCCTTTTCACTTCATTTAATTTATCTGACAGCTATAGTTAAATTTAGGATTTTACATTTAAGAAGAAGATAAGATTATAAAATACATTGTGCATTGTCACAGATTAAACTATGCAACCTTTTTGTCCCCACTAGTGTCCGGTTGTTCCACCAAACAGGGACTTTTCCCTGTAAGCTCATCACATAACTGTTTGAGACTTAAAAAAGGTAAAAGTATCCATTATATGTTTATTTTTTATAGGTCCAAGATAAGGCCAACAATATAATGCAGATTTATGCTGCAGAACTTTGTTAAGATTTATCTTGTGACCTTTCTGAGAGTCCCAACCCCCATGTTGGGAAACATTAGACTAAACTACCTGACTGCAAGTCAAATAATACAATATGATGTCATATTTGATAATATATCTCTAACAGGGGCAATAATGATGACTTTTATTTTGGATACTCAAAGGCCTTCACATGAAGTAAATATTACTTCTGAACTGCTCTAGTTTTGGGGGGATTTTTACAGAGTGGTATTGGTACTTATACTCAAGTAAAGTATATGAGTACAATTGCTACGTCACCGCCAACAATCAGGGAAATAAATATACAATTGAATGTAATCTGTGACCGAGAGACATTCACCTGTGCGCCGCTTATTTCTCCGAAACAGTGTGCCAGCGCAACAATCGACACCCCGACCGCCACTGCCGGGTACAGGGGTCCCGAGGGTGCCTCTCCAGGGCCCGGCACGCAGGCACCCAGTATGGCGCTGACTAAGACCAGGGTGCCGAGCAGCTCTGCGAGAATGGCGCGCCAGAACTGGCGACTACGTAGCTCCAGGAAGAAAGGGGACGTGAACAAAAAGGCGGCCTATATTTAGATCACCAAACATCTCTTCGTGCATCCATCTACTCTTTCTACTGCCATCAAAAGCTGTGAGAAATGATGACACGCGGGGGTGTTAACAACATTAAAATAGACATTAAAAAAATGTACACCATACACAAACCAGTCATCCCCGTGTCAGTAACCTGTATTTCAACACTTGTTACACATCCTCTTCATAACCATATGAATTAAATGTTCTAAAATGTCCATCTGGTGGACAAATACGTGCTGTTTGTTATATAAGCTACTTCTTTTTTTTATTCTACAAGTTATGAGGGATTTAAACACAAAGCAAATAATAATAAGACTCTTACCTCCCGCCACGTCATTTTGACCTCAGTGTGTTATTCTCCTCCGTGTGCGTCTCCGTCCGTGTTCAGCTCTCAGGGTCTGAGGGCTTCAGGGTCTCTGCGACAGCCCTCATTACCTTGTAGAGTCTGAGAGACCCTTTGATGGGAGCCGTCCCTCCCCCTCCTCCTCTCTCTTCACCCTCTCCTCACCCTCTTAGGCCCTGAGTCTTCCTGTGCACAAACACTTATAACAATGTCTCTCCAAGGTTGCACGTGAAGCGCCCCTAACCCGCCCGGGTTCTCCTGCAACACGTTCAACACCGACCTTGAGCAATTTAATGCATCTTCAGGAAGCTACGAGGGGCCTTTCACTCATCTTCCAGCTGAAGTGATTGTGGCCTCTTCAGAGGGCGCGGTGAGGACATGAAATTATGTAACCGTCATGGAGGGGAAAAAAAAGACCGAAATCACAATTATAGGCATTGCCGCGAAAAGTGGGTCATTTAATGTCGCATTCCAGGTTCACATGACGTCTGAACGTTTGTGTGCAGCACGCACAACACCAAAGAAATTAGCTAAGCTCCAAATACCAGCAAGCTTCCAAAAATGTATTTACATTTTAAAAATAATGCAACGTATCCAACCAATTGTTTTACAGTATTTTACAGTATTAAGTATATTTTCCCCCAAGTGCTGCCTCTACATACCACAAAGTATGACAGGCCTTAAAGTCCGGTTATATTCTCTGTTTTTCTTCCAAATCCACAGCTGAAAATATTTTATATTACATATTAACGATTAAATCATTTTTTGTCATCATTTGCTCAAAAAAAAAGACATATATATATACTGTATATACAGTCATTTTTTGTCATCATCATTTAAAAAAAAAAGATATATATACTGTATATATAGTCATTTTTTGTCATCATCATTTAAAAAAAAAAGATATATATATACTGTATATACAGTTCATTACGAGCTACCTGCAAAAATCCAGCATCACAGACTCAGCCTCTGCAGACTTCCTTCCTTAAAATCTTGTCATAGGATGCTTCGACATTAAGAAGGATTTAAACTTATTATTCTAACACATGACGAGCAGGCTGCGACGTCCACGTAACCTGAAGGTGTTGGTGCCTCGGCCTGTTGTCTCGTGCGTTTTGAGCACCTGGCAGCCGGATTTTCATATCAATTATAGGAGAAAGGGGCCATTAGTGAGAAGGGGGGGGGGGGGGGGGAGGGGGGGGGGGGGCAGAGTCGTTCATGATGCTGTTGCCATAGAGCCGATTGTGATGCAGCATCTGGGCAGGCTTTTTATTTTCACTCTTTGATATCGAATAAACACCTTATGAAGACGTTTTGTCAAACAAACACACATATGTATATATATATATATATATATATATATATATATATATATATATATATATATGTATATATATATATATATATATATATATATATACATATGTATATATATATATATATATATATGTATATATATATATATATATATATATACATATGTATATATATATATATATACATATCTATATATATATATATATACATATGTATATATATATATATACATATGTATATATATATATATATATATATATATATATATATATTATATTCGGACTCTAAATGTATATATATATATATATATATATATACACATGTGTATATATACATATACATATATACACATATATATATACACATATATATATATACATATATATATATATATATATAATATATACATATATGTTATATATTCGGACTCTAAATGTATATATATATATATATATATATATATTTTATATTATATATTCAGACTCTAAACCTCCCCACATTGTAGTATGTATATACATACTACAATGTGGGGAGGTTTAGAGTCTGAATATATTGTCTGAATTGACTCTGCCGACCCTCCAAGCATCAGGGGCCAGAGTCCAGAATGAACTGGTTGGTCGGTGGAGGGGGTGTCCCCATTATGCCGTGGATTACCCCCTCCTCTCCAGGGCAACTGTTAAACTCTTATCCCCCCTTTTGTGGGGCTAAGCCCAACTGTGTGGAGTTGGGGTGGACGGGGCGGGGCGGGGGGGGCCACACTGGAACCCGCTGGCGTGGGGAGTTTTCAGCCCTCACCGCCCAGAGTGCTGACACTGACACAACTTCACACACACACACACACACACACACACACACACACACACACACTCGCGTAAAGCGCCAGCTCAGGGATTTGAGGGAGCGATAGAGGGCAAAGAAAGAGGGAGAGATGCACCGAAAGACACATAAAGAACACCTTTTATATATCTGAGCTACACACCTATTGTTTGTGGATTTATGTGTTAGAATATAAGTGTGTGTGTGTGTGTGTGTGAGGTGTACTCGAGTCTCTACCACTGTAGGGCAGCTGGGAGTGATGGCAAGACGTTCCCAGCAGCATGTGCCTCGGACAGAACTCTCCATGGAGCTGCGGAGCCCCGCCCAAACACTTCAGCATTATTTAAGGCCTCTTTTTTTTTATTCTTAAAAAACGTGTGATATACAGTGAGTTTTAGTAGAGGTATGAGGGGAGCAAGCGGCATTGTCACCTTCTTTTCTGGTTTCATCATGTCGCTCTTTAGTACTTCTAAATACAGTCAGTAATTTATAGTTTTTCAACTTGATCTAAGGCTATTTTTTTTTATTATTGCCTAGTCATGTTTTCTCAATTGATTGTTCAGTTGGTAAAATGCAAAAAAAATATGTTCTTTAAATGTAAATGCTTAACACAATATTTGTCCATACGGATATCTTCAAATGGCCCAATAACAAATCAGTTGTATTATATTTGTATGTCCCAATATCACAAATCTACAATTTGCCTCAGAGAGCCTTACAATCTGTACAACGCAAGACGTCCTCTGTCCCTGGACGCTCGCATCGAAAAAAGGGAAAAAGACACTTTAATGGGTTAAAAACAAGGAGGCGTCAATGAATCCACTAATCATTTCAGCTCTATTCCGAACATATGATCAAAGTGCAATAATTCTATTCCTTGGCTGTAAATGTCAAAACCAGTTTGCTTTTTTTAAAATTATTGTGATGAATTATTCAGCAATTTTGACACAAACACAGGTGTAAAGGAATCGTGCTCCCTTTAGAGTTGGCGTCAGTCATTCCAGTCGGCCGTAATGCTCAACACCACCATACGCAACTTCTGGGTTTTTTAAATATTGTCTATTAAATGAACGCATTTTTGAAAATGAGGTTAAAAGTGTGTGTTTACACAGAGTCAGCCGGCCGGTCCTTCACCGCTTGTGTGTGTTTCTACATTTGGATGAACAAATTTAAAGTAAGAACATTTTGAATTAGAGATATATGGGCAACTCATTGGTATGCTCGGTTTGAGCACAGATTGGTGTTTACTCACAGGTTGTGAATGAGGCCCATTGGCACTAGAGCTGCTCCTGATGGGTTATTAGCCATGTGCAGCTTCTCCGGCTCTCTAATCCTGCTAAAGCCTATCCCAGCATGCACTGGGCCCGTACAGGTCACCAGTCTACTGTAAACACACAGATATGAAATATGGGCAATTTACAGTCGCCAAATTACCTAAATGTCATATGTTTGGACTGTGGGAGGAAACGGGAACACACACACACACAGAAAAGATTCACATATAATAAAAAAGGCAAAAGAGAGAAGAGTACTCTACTAGATGTGGTTTTTATTCAACTCACAGTACATTCTACAGATGCACACGTGTTACATCACCGTAATACAACAGAGTCTTGCAATACCTCCTCTTAAAAATGATGATTTGGTCCTAAAAATATAAAGGAACAAATTTAAAGTCACCAAAACTGTACATTATTAAAAATTCACTTAACACCACGTTTGGTTTTCGTATCTTTTTTTTTTTTCTTTTTTGAAAAAAAAAACGTCTGTCCCTTTTAAGTGTAACAAGGAACATCAAAGTCTATTTTTTTTCCCTATCAACGGATTCGAGAGTTCAGTGTAAGAAAAACACATTTAAATAAAACCCAGACTGTGGCGTCACGTCGACCTTCATAGCAAACCAACCATGCCACGCAACGTCGGAAATTGGCCCTTGAAAAACACCAACAAACAAACAAAAAAATCAAATAATTAAAAAGGAAATTTAAGACAGAAAAAAAAAAAAAAACCAGGCAGGAACGTGCCCAGTACCTCATTATCAGAGCTCCTTTGCAATGCTAGTCTTTAACATGGGAGGATTTGAGCCTTGCACGTAAACTACCCGTTGAGATGTTTCCGCCTGCTCAGACGAGGCACAGGAGTACATCTTCCACACCGATAAAAGTTCTCAACTGCCAACAGCATCTCGTCTTGTGGCCACGATATAATATCGCGGAGCGAAAAGTTTCAGTGCGAGCCGCTTTTTAATTTACTTTTAACAAGAGGAACAGTGAACTATAAAAGCCTATAAGCCTAGACCGACTGACCAACACCAAATAAATCCTCCAGTCCCAGAAACCAGTGTATTTCACACAGCAGCAGAAGGTGGGTATGTGTGTGTGTGTGTGTGTGTCAAATCGTGTGCATGTCTATGTGTGCGCGTGTGTGTACGCGTAGCGTGCAAGACTTTAAGTGGAGGTTATACGACATCTACTCGTGACAGTCCAAGAACAGATTCTTTTTTAGTTTAACTGGCCTTTTCAGAAATCGTCTAGACATCTCTATATGGTAATCTGTACACGTTCACTACTAAGCTATTGCTATTAAATAATCCCAGCTATTGTAATCTTTATATATATTTATATATAGAATATATAATAAAAATATATTGAGCAAAAAAATTACTTCTAGGCATAAGACCACATTACATTACATTTCCATTGAACAGGTAAGAAACGGCCCGAGCTCAGTGAAGAGTTTTGATCCATTTTTGCCGTCGAGCGGTGCCGAGCAGGTCCAGTGTGCGGCGGTTAGGCCGCAATAGTGCGATCGGTCTCTGACCTTCAGTCTCTGACCTTCAGTAACGAGTCTGAGAACCAAGATACTCGGGAAGGGAGGGAGGGGGAGGGAGGGGGCCTGAGACCGCGTCGTCGCCTCGCAAGCAGGGTTTGACCGAAGGCCGCGTGAAGGGACGTGACGGGGGAATGCAAACTGGAGATGAGGTGCTGAGGTGAAGATGAGGAGACACGAAAGGAGGAATGAAAAGTGGAGAGAGAGAGAGAAAGAGAAAGAGACGCGTTCTCGCTCTCTGTGAAGAGGAATGGGTACAAGTTCAAGCCATTTCAGCTGTTGTCGGCCTGGAAAAAGATTTGTCCGGTAGAGGAAACAATAACAGACAAATAGCCAAAATCTATACATATATACCTATACATGAGAGAATACACATGAGAGAGAGAGAGAGAGAGAGAGAGAGCGTGTGTGCCTGGGACGGTGACGGCACCAAAAGTATGCAGCCCCACCCTTAGGGGGGGGGGGTCTGTGTGGGGGGAGGAGAGGCGCACACTTCTATTTGTCCCTATTCGAGTAGAACTCCGCCCAGCGGCTCTCAAAGAAACGCCTCATGGCATGTCCCGCCGTTCCCACCTCCGACGTGTCCTCGTTGAACAGCTCGCAGTTGTTGAAGACGAGATGAGCGTCCGCCGCAAACTCCTCACAGCTGCAGTACCTGAGACGAGGAAAGAGGCCCGATGTTTAATAAAAAAAAAAAAAGGTATCACAGAGGGCAGAAATAATATTCTCATGTGAGAAATATAGGAAATGTTTAAATACAGAACAAGTAGTCAACACTAGCCAAGTAATCTACAAGCTCAGGTCTCCATTGCTCTATATCCGAATGATAGCACACGTCTGACGTGTTATTGTGGTTAGATGAATGTATTTTACGGTGCTGTTATATTGCTAGTAGTCGTCCTGTTAATAAAAAGGTGGGTGCGGGAAAGTAATTTAAAAAAATGTTTGGCCGCAGTGAAAATTGAGTTTTTCAAAAGGCTCAACACCAATAAATATCTAGAATATATTGTTGGATAACATTGTTTTGAATTTTGGAAAATGGTGCCAGTGACTTTATTACAGAAACTAAAAAAGGTGATATTAACCTCCTTAATGGCCCTAATAAGTGAACCTTTAACGATTGTGAACGAGAGCTAATAAATTATAAGTGGTAAAGAAAACGAGAAGCACAAATCCGCTCTCACCCTCCCTGCAGCAGCCTCTCTCGCATGGTGAGGAAGTCCATGGGGGTTTTGACGATGCGGCGGTAGCCGGGCACCAGTCGGGGGTTGACGGGTTCAAGGAACGGCCAGGCGTCTGCGTGAGACTCCATCTCCATTAGAATGATCCTGGCAGGAAATTAAAATCATTAAAAACCCAAATTTATCACAACATAACCGTCAGAACTATTTATCCCCCCCCCCCCGTGGACTTAATGAATAAATAAAGACTCCTGTTGCGTAACGTTAATAAGATTAAATAAAAAAAAGGCAGGACTCACTCGCAGAAGGTGAGGTCGGGCTGGTTGCGGGTCGTCATGCGGCGACGTTTAGCGGCGCTTCCTTCTCCGGAGTGACGGGAGGCGGAGGGGGGCGTCACGGTCTCCTTGTACCGCGTCGCCATGCCGCCGCCGCCGCCGCTACTTCGCCGCGTTGACGTCTCTTCTTCGGAGCTTTCGTCTTCATATCTTCTCTTCTTCACCCGGGTCCTCTTTTTGGACGAGCGCGGTGAATCACAGTCGTCCTGAGGAGACGGAGAGAGAGCGAGGAAGCGGGTTGAGCCGCCGGGGAACGGAACAGCTCTTTTCAAGATAGATTTATCTCACACACTTTATATATTCTATTGTATTTATACTGTTTTTTTTCTTCTTCCCCCAGGCAAATTCCTTGGGGAAAAAAAGACCCTGTTTCTGGTTCTGATATAGCAGAGAACAAATTATTTAGAGGGCACACTCGCCACAAAAACGGCCATAATCTATCCTGTAAGTTTTTCTTAGTCAGGATTCAGAGGACGGGTTCTGACCTTGGCAATGCAGGTAGGACAAAACCAGTCTCCCTCCGGCACCTGGGTGATTTTGGGCTTCAGGCAGTACATGTGGCAGCCGCGATCACAGCCGTCACACAGCAAGAGGCAATCGTCGTTGTCTCCCTTCCTGCACACCTGGCAAGTCTGGATTAAAAAAGCAGAGCGGAAGTCCTTATTGTTAAGATGACAACTTATGTGAATTTAGTGTTGTTAGTTTGTGCCAACAACAATCTTTTGAGGTTACTTACCACTTTAGTCACAGATCTCTCCCAAGCGATGGCCTTCTCCAGCTGAAGTATACACAAACAGACCTGAGGAGCGCTGCGGCAGCGATCCAGAGCTTGTCGCCACGTTCGTAGTCGAGATGTGATCTCGCTTTCCAGACTAGAAGAAAAATAAATAAATAAGGAAAATAAGAAAAAAGCACAAATCCCTCCCCCTGCAATCCAAAGGACAGAAAGTCCGTCTCACCTGAAGACATCCATGGGATGCTCTTCTCCCGGGGTGGGCGTGAGAGGAGCGAGGCGCATCACTTCGGCGATGTTCCAGAGCGGCTCCTTCAGGTAGCGTCTCTCTATGTTTCGCTCGAGGTTGCCCAACCGCAGCACCGCCAAGTCCACCGGGTGTGTCGCGGCGCGGGGCAGGTTGGACCACTCCTTCTTGGTCCGCACGATCCAGTCGTCGCGCGGGTCGGCCTCGTGTTCATAGTATTGGAGGTCGTCGCGCGTGGAGTCTGGATCTGGGATCGTGTAGGGCTTAAAAAAAAAAAAAAGGGGAGGCGGGGACAGTTTAAGTATCAGTGGGGGAGAAAACTAAACGGATGCTATGTTTCTGAACTAAAGAACTCGAGGAATAGTTTCATAAAGTTTTTAAATAGTCACCTGGAATTCTGCCATTGGCGTCTCTGTGATGGGTTCAGCATCATTCGCTGCACTCTGAGGTGCCGCCTTGGAGAAACAGAAAAAGCAGATATGCATTTAGAAAAGGTGGTTTTCGGACGGACGGCCACCCGGGCTCACACACACACACACACACACACACACACGCGCACACACACACACGCGCACGAAGTGGCTTCTCACCTTCAGATGGAGGTCGGCTGCAATGACCCGCTGCTCCAGGTCCTCCACCCACTGCAGGGCATTGATGTCAGTCTCCATCGCTTTCTCCTGCACTTGCCAGGGCTGCTGCAGAGCCTCCCGCAGCACATCCTTCTCTTCCATCTTCGACTCAAATATAGGGTCTAGACCGGCAAGAGCAGTTGTAAGTGCACAAATACTAATTGATCAGAATTCAAATGCAAAATGACAAAGTCCAGTAACCATTGAGGAAGCACGACACTTACCGTTGATAGGTTTGGTGCATATCTCGACTAAACTCTCCATGTGTTTGGACAAATGCTTATGGAGCACCTTCTCCCTGATGCCCCTTGGATTGAGGGCCTGTAAGGTGCTATGCAGTTCCTCTGGATCCTGGATCCACCACCAGCCACGCACCATTGCTGGAAAAGACAAAATAGACATACAAATAAGAAAAGACACAATAAATGACCACCAGCTCTGAATTACCTCATAGTTGCTAAAGTAACACCAGTTAAAGCTATTTAAACCAAACACAACTTACATGTTGGTATGGGCTTGACCACCAGTTGTGTGAAGTACTGCTGCTCGAGCTCTTGGAACACGGAGTTGGGAGGGCGGCCCCGGCGCTTGGCTGCGGCTCCTCTCGGCCCTCTGCGTGCAGGACTACTGCCTCGGCTCCCTCTCCTCCGCCGACGCACTGGCCTGGCAGGGGTAGTCGGAGGAACGGGAGCTGGAAGAAGCTGAGGGGGAGGTGGTGCTGGACCAGCGGCAGCAGGTAGTGTAGAGAGAACGTCCTGTGGTGTTGCTGGGGTCAAGAGGTCAGCAGGGGTCAGGCAAGGCAAGAGCGGGTCCGGCTGCGGGGTAAGAGGTGAGAGATTATGTATTTATATGGCACACAGAAGACTCAAAGTGCATTATTAAAGCATAATACATGGATTCATTGTTCTGATGGTTTTAGCACACCTGCATGAGAGGAGCAGCGAGTGCGGGCAGAACACTTGGGAGGAGTTTAGAGGGCGAGCTGGGAATCTGACACTCGGTCAGGGAGCTATCGTCGCACGGTTGTTTTGGGATCAGGTTGAACCACTGTCCCCGTTTCTCCGCCATCTCCTTCACACTCTCCTCTGGTCGATTGCCCTCCGGAGTATCCCCTGCTGGCGTGCACGTGCCGTCGGTCACCGCGTCCTGCGATTGGTTGAGCCAGCTCTGGAAAGCAACCTGCGTGAGGTTGTGCGTGCCGCTGTTCGGCGACCCCGGCCCCTCTTCGCCCCCCGACCTGACGCTACTTCGACGCCGGCGGCGAATCTTCGCCGTGCGGAGGTGAAGCTCCACTTCCGGTTTGATTTTCCGGGGGCGTCCTCGTCCTCTTGGCCTGCTCATGAGGGACGCAGTGCCGGGGAGGTTGTCCTCGTCTGGAGAAAAGGTCTGGGGCTGTGCGGAGGAAGGAGAGGACGGTAGAGAAGGAGTGGTAGGCATGGGGATCTCCTCCAGTTTGGGCTCCTTTTTGAGGAAGGTGACAGGAACCTCGGCTAAAAGGACTTCTCCAGAAGCTGCGTGATAGAAATATAAGGAAGGTTTAGATGAAGGTGGAGAAGCAAAAGAGGTTTGTGAAGTCTAAAAATGAGAGCAGTTACATTCTTTATTCAAACTCATTCTCAGACTCACTCAAAAGCTCCTCTGGCCCCTCGACCAGAACTCCTCCGAGGTGAGGAAGGGCCAAGTATCTGCGCTGGTAGCGGTCCTGGCCCAGCAATACGGCCCGCATGGAATGAGATGACTGTAGCAGCTTTTTGCGGAAAAACGCTTGGCGCTGTGGAGATAAAAAAAAAAGCAGAGGAATATTTAATATTTAAAAAAAGCAGCATAAACGTATAAAAAGCTGTGTCCGTGTAACCTCGATTTACCTTGGCTAGCTTATCAATCTGTCTTTCAAGCTCTGGAATGCTGGCATTGGTCGGGCTCTCGCTCTGTTACAGAAGAGACCAAAAGTAAATGTAGGAAAAATCTGAGTCTGATTGAAAAAATAAATAAATAAATAAAAAAGACGGCTAAAATTCACAACAACAGATATTTACATCACTGAGTTTGGGCTCTTCTTTGCGTACACGGCGGGTGCCTTTCTCAGAGACCAGGCCACCCTCCTCCAGACTGAGGTTCTCCTCCTCCGCCACTCTGGCGCTGCGCCTCCTCTCTTCGAAACACAGCTCTTCCTCCGAGCGTCCTGTGCGGCGCGCTAGTGCCGCCTTCAGTCTGCAAGGGAGAAAACAAATGAGGATCAACGCGTCCTACGGCTCTGTGCGTTTTAAATGGCCAGAGAGAAAAGCGTGACCTTACTTGCGCAACTTCCCCTCAATGATCCACTTGTTCTTCCTGTATGTTGCCATGTTTTCTAATGTGTTGTCAATGTCACTGAAATTTAAAATGTATACGTTAATAAAAGTAACACACTTTGTAGGTTCAAGAGTAACCTTAAAAAAAAAAAAACAATGACTAATTGATTTCTCGTTCGGACCTCGTCACGACGTTGCTGCTGTTGAGCTCGTCCACCAGGAAGCCCAGGATGGCTGCCTTGGTGTCCGGAGGCAGAGCGTGAAACGTTTTGGTCCTCAGCGTGTTGCACACGTCGATCTCATAACCATGAGATTCCAAAAAGACGCGAAGCACTTCCGAGACTGTGCTGCGAGTCAGCTCGGTCTCAACCAACTTGTCCCCGAGGATCTTTACCGACTGGAGGTTTGGGATGAGGAGAAAAACGTCAATTAAATTGTTGCTCTTTTATTAGGACGAGCATTAAATGGGGAAACCGTTTTACACACACACACACACACACACACACCTGATAAAATGATGGCAGGCCTGGATCATGGAGTGCAGCCTCCACCAGCTTTATCAGAAGGTCCTGGACCTCTACTTGGCTGTCGCCCAGGCCTAAGAGACCCTCCTGCAGGGTGGCGAGGCTGGGGACGTCCTTGGGTATATTGAGACCAATGATCTTTCCATAGCCATGTAGGAACTCAACCACAGCCAGACAGTGTGCAAAAGCTTTACCAGAAAGGACCACGCCAGGGATACGGGACAGCTCTGGCAGGAGCTGATGAGACAAAGTTTAAAAGTCAGGATTAAAACCCCTTGTTTCTTTCAAGTCTACGTTAGCTCTGTGATTACAGTTTCAATGACACGACTCACTTTGTGGTCGGTGAGACACATGTCCTCTATGGGCTTCTTCAGTTCCTCTGCGATCAACTGATGCCTCTTCCGCTCCTCCATGCGTCTCTGGGTCTGCGCTCTCCTCTCCGCTGCCCTCTTAGCTGTCAGAGCCACCTGAGCTGCCGCCTCGGCCTCTGCCTGGGCTTTAGCCAGAGCCTTGGCTTTACTCCGAGCACCCAGCACCCTCTTACCCTGGGCTATCCTCTCCTCGTCGGTCTGCTGTACCGGAGGCGGAGCCTCGACCTTGACCGACCTCCTGCGGCCGGGCTTCTTGGGCACCGCGGCGGCCCCCGGTGCCGGCTGTGGTACCTGGGGGGCTGTCGGGTCGGTTGGTTCCGCCTTCGGGTCCGGGTCCGGGTCCTTGGACTCTTGCTCAAGCTGAGTGTAGAGAGGGGAGAAAGAACGGGTGGAGGTGAGGAAGGGGTTGTGCTGAGGAAAGTGCTAATGAAATGTTTTTTGGGGATGGATTACATCTTTACCTTGGCTTTCTTTTTCTCTGCTTTCATCTTCTTAATCTTTGTATCCTCCCTTCTCTTCATTCTTGCCTGAATAATAAAACAAGCAGAAACCAAAATGAGGATGAGACGTCACCAGCAAAACAGCTCAAAAATACAAACCACACAAACTGAACTAGATACCTTTTTCTTCATTTTCTTTTTGATTTTTACAAGTTTCTCCTTTTCCTCCTCCGTGAGAGCTTCTATAGAATGGAAAAACAATTAGCTTCAGTGCAATGTTCTTGAGGTTATGTGCAAGTCTTCTGTTTGCCAAGTCTTACCTACTAGCTATAAACACATCATTGTCTAAAACCACTCACCCTTGGCCTCAAGTCGCTTCAAAAGCTTGGCGTCAACTTTGCTGAGGAGGTCAATCATCTTGGGTTTGGGAGGTCTACCGGGGCGGCGGGCCTGCACCCCCTTCAGGGCACGGACCCTGCGAGGTTTCTCCTTATCGGGGTTTGGAGGTCGACCTCGCCGGCCAGTGATTGCCATAATCATCGAGGGAACCTCCTCATTGGCCAGGAGGATCCACTGCTTACCCTGTAACATAGCACATGTTTGTTACCACTGTGCAGTGGTTTTGATCCAAATCCTCTGGATCTGCGAACGATTACTTTCTTCCAGCTTTGGAAAAATAAACTGGGCAGCATTCGGAAACATATACAGACCTCAGGAGTTTCTCTTTCTTCATAAAAGTCTCCAACGGGCATGCGTGGGCTGAAGCTGAAGTGTTCTCTGCTGACCACACTGTCCATGTGTTTCTTCAAGTACTGGAGGAGGCAATTAGGAGAACGGGCAGAGAGTGAGAAAATAAGCTTTTAAAAGTCATTGTTTTGACATTATCAATACATCACCGTGTTTTTAAAATCATTTAAAAAAGACATTTATGTTTTTGTTTAACCGAAATTGTACCTTGATTATTTCCGGAAACTGCTTCATCCTCCGTCCACAAGGTGTGTAGTACCAGGTTTCTCCCTTCATGCGGTTCTCCATTTTCTTTACACGAATCTCCCTCCTCCAACTACAGTTGAGAGAGTTCATCATTACAACTGGAGTTAAAGCTATAATACAATTAACACCGCACTTCATGACATTTTGTTTACTATAATGAACCGACAGCTGAGACAGAAACATTATGCAAAACGCAAATGCATTTAGTTACAGTGAAGGATTTTTTTTTTTTAAGTAAAACTGGAGTTTAGTCATTTAGCAGTCAACTTAGAAATCCTGCTTGTTTGGCATGTTTTGGTTAACGGTATCGGATTTAATGAATATTATAGAAACTATAATACAAAAGGAACATTACCCATGTTGCATCGGGAACTGAACCTGCTCCTCAGTTGCAACCCTCCTCTGTCTGTTAGATTCACCTGTTCGAGAAAACGCACGAGACCACGTTCAGCATGTTTGACTGTTAAACTGCGACATCAGGTCTCAGTAAAATACCGTTTACAGTGGAAAAACAATGTACCTCACAAAAATAACTAATAACAGCCTTCATTACCGGCAGTGGAGCTGTCGTCATCATTTTCGTCAACATCAGCAGCGACTGTTTCGGCATCTTGTTTCGGTGTTTTTGCCGCATTTCCCTCCTGGTCTTGTTTCTTGGCCCTTTTGGCCTTCTTGGGTTTCTCGACTGCTGCGGTAAAAGCTAAAGCGTTGGCTAGAACGGCGTCAATCGTGGCTGTGACGGTATCAACCTCTCCTGTGGGAGGCCCAGCCTCTCCACACACACCTGATGTTTCTTTAACATCCACTTTGACAGCCTTCTTCCTCTTTCTGCCCTTGGCTACTACCTCCGCTTTATTGCCTCCCTCTTCGTCAGTCTTCAGCTTCTCCACTTTAGGGGTTCGAGCCCGAGGCTTCCGCTTGGCTTCCACAGGAGCTTAACACAACAGAGGGAAGAAGAAGAAGAAGAAAAAATCTCAATCAAATCCAACATTTTAACATTGTTTTTTTTTCCTTCTTCTGAAATCATAATGTTAAATACCGGGTTTTTTAGTCCATATTGCCTTTGGGGTTCGAGGTTTGCGTGGTTTCCCTGGTGTTTTCTGATGTCCTCCGGCAGCCGACACAATAGGATCAGTTACTGGTTGGAGTGGGTGTACAGCAAGGCTCTCTGCTGGGGTACTGAAGGCGATGAAGTTCTCATCTCTCATCTTAAAACTCGGGGGAGTCGTCGTCTCACTTGCGGTGGTCTTAATGCTAATGCCTCCAGCTGAGTCTGATGCATCATGTCCTCTGGGACTCCACTCTGCTTCCGGTCCTGAGAACAAACAAGAATATTAAACTGTTGGCAGAATTCAGAAATGCAGGATTCTTGACATACAAAACAGAATCTGTTTGGAAACATATCCATAATTTAATGGGTGACGATGAAAGCCAGAAAACTAAAGTTATGCATGGAAAAATAAAAATCCATTTAGTGTAGTTATGTAGAAGGCATACTTCTAATAACTGCAGCTTGTGATGCGAGACTAGTTTCCATGATCATGAACTTTAGGAATGTACCTCGAAGACCTGGCTGAGAGTTGGACTTACTCAAGGTGTCAGAAGGCTCTTCTGTCCGAGAGAGAGACTCCAGCATGGAATCTCCTGCGATCTGACAGCTGTCCTCGGTCTCGTCTGCCTCAGACATTTCCCCTTCCCTGGTTGAGTCCAGCGTGTCATCCCTGGAGTCTTCCAAAGAATAGCCGCTAACTCCAGTGGTGTCAAACCCAGTAGATGGTTCCTCTTCTGCATGGGAAGTGCTGTCGAACTGAGAGGTGTCCTTTCTCAGGAGAAAGCTGCTGTCGAAGTGAGCGGAGTCGTCGACGCACAAGCTGTCGCCGTCTAAGAGAGAGGTCTTCTCGAAGGCCGAGCTGATGTCAATTCTAGAGGGGCAGTCAAATGTCGAATCGCCATCAAAGTGAGACGCTGTATGCGAAGAGTTAAAACTTTCTTCTTCTTCATCCGTCAGATGTTCTCGGCTTGTGCTGTGGAGATGTGAAGACTTTCTGAGTGGAGTCTGCTCCGCCATGGAGTCCTCTGCCTCACAGATACTGCTTTGCAGGTGGTGCTTTTCAGAGGTTGTTGGTGTATTGTTGGGAGCGACTGTGGTCTGCGTGGGTTTCCCAGGAAGATCGGTGAGGAGTTTGGGTGATCGGATTTCAGATTTGTTCGTCTCAGTAGCTTCCACCTTCTGCGATGGTTTGGTTTGGGGACGATGAGGACGAGGGTGGTGTTCTTCCGGTTTTCCATTTTGTTCCTCAGCCAACGCTTTCCCATCCTCGCCGTGACCGCGGTGCTCTGACTTCGAAGACGACTGCTTCGGCGCATGAGGAGTGGTGTTTGGAGGATGCTGCTCAGAGTCAGAACTTTGGACCACTCCAGAAGACGGACCCATCGCAGAAGTCAGAGGCACCAAAGCAGGCGGGGCGGACACGGGTGCAGTCCTGGAGGCTTGAGCGGTTAGAAGAGGTAGGGTAGACGGAGGTCGGACTGTAAGACTTTCATGGTCTGCTAGGGAGGGTAAATTCACCGCCGCTGCTGGTGATGATGATGATGATGCTGCTGCTGCTGAGGAAAGACCAGAGTCAGCCGCTGGAGGAGTGCATGTCAGACGCTGGGGTGTGAGCGCTTGGTCACCTGGTTTACTGCCAACTGAAGGAGTTTTTGAGACAGATAAAGACGTACAAGAGCTGGGTGGTGTTGAGGTTGAAGATCCTGATGCTGACATTAGAGGTGGAGCCACACCAGCAGAGGAGGATTTTGCACCCATTGATGAGGCAGCAGACAATAACTTCGGGGGTCCAGGCCTTTGATGCTGAGCTCCAGACGTATCAGGAAAGCAAGATGTCATCAGAGGTGGCTTGGACCCTAGAAACATCTGCTGAAGAGATGAGATGGGTGCAGTTGTGACATTTGATTGAGGTCTAGAAGCTGAAGGAGGCGATGAAGACTTGATTTGATGAGTCAAAGAGTGCGATGACTGAGGAGAGACCAAAGATGCTGCAGGTGTAGACATACTATCAGTTGAAGCATGAGGTGTAGACAATGTTTGAGGTGATGTAGGCAGGGAGGAGGAAGAGGACCCCACTGACAGATGCTTGGTTCCAGCAGGGGATGTCTCAGTCGCAGCAAAAGCGGGAGGCCTGAGGCCTTGCTTCATTAGAGGCGACGAGGAAAGTCTGGGAGGAGCAGCTGGAGACACATTGGGGGGCGTTGAGATTTGTGGTGGGGTAGATTCTACATCAGTGGGCGATACTAGAGGAGGCCCGGGGGCAACCGTGGGCAACTCAGAGACCCGAGGAGGTGTTGAGGCCTTGGTAGATGCAGAGAGCAGAGATGACACTGAAAGGGTAGGTGTATTAACGTCTGTCTCTCTGACAGGGGACGCCATTTCTGGTCGCAGAGCTGCCGGCTGTTCAGAATGCTGACGGTAATCAGGTCCCACATGAACTGAACTTTTGGGTAGCCTGTGGGCAGCAGGTGCCCTTTCCATGCCATTATAGCTGGTATCTACATCCTCGACATCTTCTCTTGTGTGCCCTGAGAAAGGAATAAACAAAAATGTCAATAAAGAAAATAAGGCGGTGAAGTGTTTTTTTTTTTTTTTTTATATGATGAATTCACAGTGAGTGTATAATGTACTGGAGTGTTAGATGGTCACTGTTTTACATAATCAAACAGTGGCACCTGCTGGTTGAATCTTGGCATTATCACCACCACTGAGCACAGACATGAATCCTGGCCTGATATTAAACATTCATGTTCAAGAAATAACTAGCAGGGCTAGATCAATAAATTGGCTGACTATTTTCTCATTTTGTCTAAAAATGTAATGAAAAGTGTGGTTGAAAGTGACACATTCAGCCGTTTTGTTTAATCTGATCAAAAGTGCAAAACCAGATATTAATTTTAGTATTATAAAAGACTAAATAGATATACATAAAATAACAATGTTAACAATAATAACAAATTTAAAAATGCTGAAACCAAAAAGTCAAATTCTAAAATGATTTACCAATAACATACAATTCTCTCATATACAGATGCCATAGGAAGCAAATGCAACCAGGGAGTGCCATGTTTTAATATGATCAGCAGCCGGGATGACGAGTCCAAGTATGCACAAAGAGGAAGAGGACCATATGACTGTATGAAAATCACTCAACTGGTGACATCTAAGGAGGAAATGTGAAGTACAGAAGACGATTTCATTTATGAGGAAATATAAGTTTGATAGATACCAGTAGTGTCAACATGTAGAACTAACCACATCCAGGCACAAATGTAATATCATTAGCTTTTTGTGGAAACTAGAGAAACACAAAAGGACAGACGTGCGCCAATTAGACAAAACGTTCCTCAAAACACATCTGTAATGTAAAGGTGTAAATGGTCACCTTGCATGACGGTAGATATTCCCACATTGCTAGCATGGGGGCTCCGTTCCCTGCTGTGACCCTTGGGCGATCCACTATCCTGCACTGTTGACGGAGACATCATTGGCGTTGAGGATATTCCCACAGGAAGTGGACTGCCGGTGCCCCCTCCGCTTAAGCTGTGGTGCTGCGGGCTGCCATGGGAAGGAGAAAAATTCTGGGCAGCTGGCGGCATCATCTGAGCCTGGCCTTGGGGCTGAGACTGCTGCGATGGCTGTTGCTGAGGAGATGGAAGTGACGGGTGCTGGGGTTGATGCTGGTAGTAGGGCATCCCATTTGGCATCAGGCCATAATGCTGTGGTTGCTGGTGCTGCTGGTGGTGGTGGTGTGGGAGACGGTGGGAGTGGAGGTGTTGCTGTGACGGCTGATGCGGGGTGGGTTGTATGGACTGCTGCTGGTGATGTTGTGATGGTGTTATTCCAGGATGTGCCTGACTCGGGTATGTCCCATACATACTGTGGGAGTTATAACTTATCTGCTGTGGGCCAGGGTTACTCCTGTTCCAGTACTGACTCCCAGTAAGAGGCATGTTTGGTGGGCCAGCCACAGGGGGCTGGTGGGAGCTTTCAACACCCCCATTCAGCTGGTACTGTCCATGACCCTGGAAGTGGTGCTGTGACTGAGGCTGCACCATCCCGGGTGTAGGCTGCTTCTGGTGCATCCCGTGCCCAGGAGAGTTGCCCATGGCCGGACTGTACTGCGGGTGACCTCCCCACAAGTAGTCGTAGCCCATGCTGCTCTGGTGGTGGTTGCTCATGTGTGGGTACGGAGCCGTCGGCGGGTGGGAACCAGGCACCCCGGACCCGAGTACAGTAGTGACGCCATTCACATTCATTTCGCCATTCATACCTGTTTGACAGAAGAACATTAATAACAACGTTTTTTTTGTTTTTTTTTTAAAAGAGAGAAAGTGAAGGTTTTCACAATAAAATACAAAAAATACTCACTCTTCCCCTGCTGAGGAAAACTCATGGAGGACCCATTAGTATAAAGAGAATCCACTGAGGAGAGTTTCAGTCCTGAGTTTGCTGAGGAGTGGGTGTCATAGTTGAAATGATTATTTGACTCCATCTGGGAAAACACATTAAAAAAATATATCCAGATTTACACTCAATCCAAGTAACATGTATAAGAAGTGGAAGCAAATGCTTCAAAAATGCATGTGCGCGATGTCCATCACTCTGAATCACAAAATAAAAAAAGTATTAAATGTCATTAAATGCCTAACGCAGCTTAGAAAACACGATGCGCAATTAAGCACGAAAATGTCCATCCCAGAATGATTTTGGGGCAGCTGCCCCCCGCTTGGTGACAGCACCATCTCCTTCCAACAACAACCGTTAAAATGTCGCAGCAAAACAAGCAACAGCCAGATGCCAGGCCCCGGCGAGCCGTAATGGACAACCGGGGATATCACGATAGAGGCGCCGCTGATAATCAGCTCAACTCAAATTTTGTACCGTGCGCGCGGCCCATAAACTGTGCCCGAAGAACCCGGCGGCGGCGGCGGCCTCGGTCCAGAGTATCAACGGATAACAAGCGGAGGCCCTGAAGCCGTGACCGTATCGCTCGCTGCTTAACAGCCGAAACGCACGTAACACCAACGCGTGTGTGTGCGTGTGCGAGAGTCGATTCCCTAATTCAGCTAAGGCCGTTTAGCGGAGCAGCGCGAGCCTCGTTCCTCGAACGGAAGATTCACTTCTTTTTTTTCCCTTTTTTTAAAGCGACTGCCTCGTCAACGGCGCTTAACGGCCGATACCGGAGACGTTTACACGCGGAGGAGTTCGGCTCCTCGGGTGGGTCGGCAGTACCGTTTAGTATTAGTGCGAACCGTCGGGCAGAAACAGCCGCTCCGGCTCCAAGGTTATTGAGCTAAATCATCACAATAGAGCCGAACGATAGGGGAGCTAGCTAGACAGCTAACTAGCATCATCAACGGTCGTCCGGGTCCTCGCGCTCCGATGTGAAAGCTAATAACCAAGGTGGAAGGTGCCGCAGCACGCGCTGGTGACGGTCCGCGAATGCCCCAAAAAAATGTAAAATACCAACCGGTGTGTCGGTAACGACCGAGGCTAACTCACCCACACTCGCTTGTTAACAGATGGGAGGCGTGCTCCCCCTTTTGTTCACGGGCTAACGTTGAGCTAGCAGCCAGATGAAGTTACATTGTTTACGCTGCACGCACACAGACAGTTTTTTTTTTTTTGCAGAGCATCATCCTCCCACACTGCCACCATCAAAAGTTTTCGCTGATATTTCAGGTTAAAGCTATCCAACCTTTCAAGTCCTTGGATTTCGAAGGCTCAGGTGCCTCTAAAACCTCCGTCTCATGTGCGGGTGAAGATGGCACAGCGGTAAATAATAAACAACTAATTCCCAAACCTTTGGGTTTTAAATTAGCAAACATGGCTGGTGTGGTCCATTGCAGCCATGATCACAGAACAGAGCGAGCAGGAGCGGAGTAAACGTCCCAACAACAACCGCGTACACATCCGGTCACATGTCTTCACGAGACTTCACAAGAAAATCCCCGATTATAATAACAATGGCCAGAATCACGTAGAGTATTAGTATATGTATTGTTATTTATAATAACAATGACCAGAATTCCGTATAGTATTAGTAAATGCTTTATTATTTATAATATCAATGACCAGAATCACGAATAGTATTAGTATATTTATTGTTATTTATAACAATGACCAGAATCCCGTATAGTATTATTATTATTAATAATAATAATATCAATGACCAGAATCACATATAGTATCAGTATATGTATTATTATTCATGATAATAACAATTACCATAATCACGTATTATATTAGTCTGTGTATTGTTATTTATAATAATAACATTGACCAGAATCACGTATATTAGTATGTGTATTGTTATTTATAATAACATTGACCAGAATCACATATAATATTAGTATGTGTATTGTTATTTATAATATCAATGACCAAAATCACTTCCAGTAATAGTATATGTATTGTTATTTATAAAAACAATGACCAGAATCACATTAGTATTGTGTTATTTATATATGTCAATATACAGGACTAGCCCCTGTCCATTTTTATTATTTTATGTTATTACATTACTATTACTGGTGCAGTAATGTAAGCACACCTTTAATGTGGTGCCTGTGTGTGTATAAGATAATGCCGATTTTTATGAATCCCGAAGGAAAAATATTGTGCCAGTTTAATCAAAGATTATACCAGGAACAAGATAAGAAAAAAATACATAAACAAAAAATAACATAGGATTGCTATCAATAATTGAAGTGGACAATCTTAATTCTGGGGAAGAAATATTCAGCAGTAATATACCTCTGTACCGGTATTTGATTAGGTGTACATATTTAATTACTTTCCACCATAACATTGGCTATTACCACAAATGATTAATAGACAATGTTAATACGAGTTTGAACACGTCAAAATCTAGGCTTTTATTTTAATGTGCTCTAGGGTGAAAACAGGAAACTAGTATTGCAAATTACAGTCACCTTCTCGGAAATGACAGTGAGGAAATCAGGCCCGCAGAGGAAGTATGCTAATATCCTAGGCCGACAAACTTGAAGGTTCCTGGGTCCTAGCACCGAAATAGAACAATACTAGTAGAAAATACTGTATTATAAGTAGGACTAGTTGTATTATGTAATTGTGTCCAACAAGTAATTGAGTTTGTATACTAAAATTAAATTTCATAATCTCAAACAATCCATCTACAAGATGACAGATCTTAAAAACACAACTCTGCAATAATGATGTATTGTCCAAAATTACCAATCTCAAAAACAAGTTAAATATCATTTAACAAAGAAAAAAAAAAAAAGAGATTTAGAATGATTCTTAAACAGTTTATTAGAAAGATGTAGACAATAAAAAAAGAATTTCCACTGTAATTCAACACTATTTGTCTCCCCATACACTTTATTGACAGTGCAAATAGAATTTGGTCATTACACGTCGCCGTATCGGTCCGACACGCCCTCACCGAGAAGGGAGGATCATTCTAAATGAACAAACGGAAAGAACCTGGAGAAAAGCAACACGCCACATGACGCCGAGGCCCAATTAAGCTTCGGGCCTCGTTATCAGCTGCAAAACATTTCGCCTCGCTTCTGCAGTCGAAGATGTGCGCGATGTGTGTTAGGTGGGCATGGAAAGTGGAACCGTTAAGATACTAAATGTGGCATCTATTCAGATTACCAAAGTAGGTGACGAACTGGGAAGATGATTTTCTGAATATTCCAATTTTTCAAACATTAAACAAGAAGTAAAGGGAAACATGTAAGCTGAACAGCTAAGCCACGGAAACAAAGACTGGCTTCCTGGATATCTAATTTACGGCAAATGGAAGGCTTTAGAGGAACCCAATCAAAAAATAGATCTAATTCGTATGATGTACAAAGCTAGTGTCTTTAAAATCAAGAGAAACTACACTGGTCGACGTAAAACCACAACATTGGGAATGGGTGGGCCTATTTAATTTTAAACCACAATTAATTCGGAAACAAATTGTAAGTCTGTTATCACATATTGCTCAGTTGAGGACGACTACACAGCTTTTCCAACAAAAAAATGTGTGCTTACTTGTAATATTTAACAGTAAAACAAGATGCCCAAAAGTTGCAGTACAGCAAATGGAAGTGGAGATAGCTGCTCTGTACAATACCATGCATATCAACCTTCAGTGTACTGATCGGTCAAAGTTTGGAGCTGAGGCTATGGATTTAAATATGGCTACTGACTCATATGTACAGTTGTTTGTCACTGCCTTCAGTTTCAAGATATACATTTGTTATGATTCCTCTTGCCCTCTGTTCTTCCATTTTTTTCTTTCCAGAGTCTTAGTCTTCTATTCCAAATCTGGCATTTCTGAAAGTAAATTGGAGCAGAAATAAATGTTAAACCTCACAATACACTTTAAAACCCCTCATTTACAGATGCGTTGTTACATTGTCTTATAAACACTTACTCTCGTCATCGCTATCTGCAGACTCATCCTAAAAAAAAAAAAAGACAAGAAAGAAAAGGAGATTAGGGAGAACAATATTAACCATGTAATTAGTTTATATTTCTAATTAGAAGCTTAACGCTTAGAAATAAAGAAACAAATAAAATAAAAGTTTCTTACTTCTTCTGGACCGTCTAGTTCAGCCAGGTCATCCTCACCTCCCATGTTGTTCATGATCTGTAATATTAAACAAAAGTTATTAACTATTAAAAGTACTCATTAGGCAAACGCTGCAACTGTAAAAAGACATCAAGCCAACATTTTTCTTTCAGTTTAAGACAAACTGGCACACGGAATGATTCAATTACAAAAAGTGATATATATTATTGGCCAATGACAAAACACTCAACAGCAATCTTTGGGGGGGGGAGGGATTTAATATATTTGTTATATCGTGACAGTGGGAATAAGAAAAGTGAGGAACTACATGCAACACTGTCATTCTTCATTTACTTTAAATCTGTATCGAACAGACATTTTACACAAAGTGTGATATATTCAGTTGTTGAATTGAAAAATACTTCTATCAAATTTGGATTCTGAGTCAGGATATAGTGAACGAGTAATCAAAAAGAACATTTATAGAAAGCAAAAGGAGGAAAAACTGAGATAAACATTATTAAAATTCCATAATATCGTCTTCTAGGCACATTCTTTTAAGCGTACTCTTTGGTGCTTGGCCAGACGGAGTGTTTAGTTTTTTTTTAAACCGGTGCCGAGTGTTGATAAGCTCTGATGTCATGTTCTTTTCTCTGTACTTTTTGTCAAATATTATTACGCCAGCGGATCAGAGGCCACGGTGGAGAAAGGCTAAGCCATATTAATAAAGTCATATTTCAGTCTGCTCTGTCCGGCTCGTTCATCCATCACCGGTATAATTTACCCAACTACAGAAATCTTCTTGGCTAATAGCCACTTGCTACAATCGAAGCTAAAATAAAAGCCGTCTGTATGCACTTCAACTTCTGTGGCCTCGTGGCTTAAAATTTTTGCAAAATTTGATGTGCTGGCTGAGAAAGCATTCTTTCCTCCCTCTACCAGCGGTTCCTGCAGGCAGTAAATCACATTAACAGAGTGAGGAGGACAGGATGAATTACGGACACCGACTGATGTTCGCGTACTTCATTCCTTATAAACATGACTCAGTAGGTGTGACGTCATCGATATTAGTTTTTGTTATTTATTGACACGCTAGATGTATTTTTCAGTCGAATGTTTGAGAGTTTATTGTTCCTGTTGAAAACATTAGTGTTGCTACTCTAATAAAAACTATTTAGTTATATTTAAAATACAAAAAATGATAGTCCTCTTTGGAATTTATTTTGTCAAAAATATATTAAAAAGTAATTTAATAATTAAGAACTAATGAGAATATTGACAAAGAACCAAACTAATAAGGAGTATTGAGTAGTTTTGATAAAATCCTAAAGATACGCCGACCTCTTGAGTCAAACATTGACCTGGATTAGCAATGACGTCACTCATACGAATCGATGCAATGTGCTTACATTTGAGAATTGATCGAAGTTCCCAATCTCCTCATCGGAGTCATCCTCCCAGTCTTTCCAGTTGTTGAAGTCAACACTGAGCCAACTCAGCTGCGAAAACACAAAATGGTGATCTCTCATTTATGTTGTGCGTAAAATTAATTGTACCGTTAACGGTTAGCATTACAAAATGTTTGAAACGCACCGTCCTTTGCATTCAATAACTCACCTTAGCCTTCTCTTTCGTTAGCCTTGGCCACGGCTTCCCTGGCTGTGCTTTTCTTATATAGACCAACACTGAGCGATCTGTGCGTTTATGTTTGGACTCCTTTGTTGAGGTCGAAAGAAAATACAAGTTTGCGGTCAGTTTCAGTCTCCATTTTGTACAACGCCATCTTACATTAGCGTCTAAACAAAACTTACATTTTCGTCGATGGCTTCAAAAAGATCCATTTCATTCTCATGTTTGACATTGTCAGTTCCTCCAATACAACTGTGGAAATAAAATAAATTGACACCCAACTCAATCAAAAACACAGGTACTAGCGACACGAGATTCGTGGTTAAAATACAACTTGAGCAATTTACGACAAACCAATATGAAACAAAACGTACCTGAAAACAAACTTTGTTTTATCAAAAATGACTTTAACATCTTTGCTGTCGGCTACACAGAACTCAATAAAAACAGAGTCCCTCCTATCGTACCACTTGGCCGTTGCTGGATGCCTGTGAAGAAACAAGAGGACATCTCAACATCAACGCATTGATAACCAATTATAAAATCACCATAACCATTCAAAGTAAATCTCTTAAGAGTTTTAAAGCAGCATGTGAAGATGAAAAGGCCTAACCTTTATTATTTATTGTACAACAGAACCACTCATCAGACCCGACAACATAAAACATTTAGAATACAGGTCATAGGTACTGGTGACAGGTGGGTAAGCCTTAAGGTAGCAAAGGGCCTGTGTCTCAGGTTGCCACACAGCATCCAGTTACACAATGCACTCCTGGAGCATAACCCTCACAAGTGAAACATCTGTGCATGCTTAAAAACAGACAACCTATATTAATAGTTGTGTGTGGGCTCGGCTCAAGTTTTCCTACACATTGTCGTAATGTTTTTTCTCCATCGTAAACCTGCAAAAAAGTTACAATCGTGCTAAATGCACACTGGGTGGGACTAATGTCCCAGGTTTATTAATATTATTATTAGTGAGGCTCAATTCAAATAAAGCTCGGATCAATCCAACTTTACAGGAGTTAGAAGAGAAGAATCGTGAATGAATCCATTATTATTTTTAACCCCCATTAAAACAAACCGTACCAAATGGATGTGTGACATGTTCCCTTGCAATTACCATCTTCGATGACAACCCTTTGAGTACATTCAAAGTCACATGTCAGTGGTTGCATGAATCGATAACGACTCACTGACTTCAGTTAATAGCGTTAATTAATATTTAATTTATGTGAACTATATTAAAAAGTAAGAGGGATGTTTTACGTTTTCTTTTTTGTTTCACGGCACAATATTGCTCTTGGCATTAAAATCATGAGCCCAAATCCTCTTACACACACACGCGCGTGCAGCCAACAAGCGCGTGAAAGCTAGCGTTAAACACGGACGTTCGCTAAAACATTGCGACGTTTTATATGCATCACAGTCGTTGAATTTAAAAACACACACGAGTCACATATTTTCTTTGTAACGCTTATAAAATAAAATCACGGACTTCTCACACACACGCGAGTGCTAATCTAACGATAGCTAACGATAGCATGCGAGTGCGAAGTCGTTCAATGAACGCAGCTAGCACAGCTAACAAACGCGTTAGTTGAGCCATGCGGTGCACGAGCTATCGGCACAACGCAGCAGTTTTTTTTCTCCTACAAATGCTTTTGACACCAGCCTCCTACGATACTCGCGAAAAGGTGCATTGTGCGTTTTTGTTCTCGGTCTACGAGGTTCTAGCGAGCTATCGTTATCGTATAATCCACTGGAGGCAAAGGCCAACCTCCCGCCTTTGCGAAAAAACGCATGTTTGTCACACGGCTAACGTTGGCTAGCTAGCTCGCCGAAAAGCAGGCGGCGGCGCTATCGCGCTTTCTCCCTCCATCGCTGGCGTTCACACCCCAACAACTTACATGTCTCGATGCGAAGTGAGCTTCTTTTCCGTGCGCGGGTGAAACGAAAAACGAGCCTCGCGAAAGGGAAACTTTCAACGTCTGACAACAAAAAAAAATTTCGAAGAACACTGCCCACAAACAACCGACGCAAACGCCTATAAGCCTGTGGACTCCACTCCGGATCTTCTTGCGTATCTCGGTGCTGTGAATGTCGGCACTGACGCAGGTGGAGCGTAAGTGGACGTTTCTAGAGCGTTCAGCCACAGCTGTCTGCGGGTGACGCGAGAGGATCGTATCGTCGGACGTAAGGGGCGAATTTAATGGTGGATTGCTACAGTTGGCTCGCCTCAAATAACCTTAATCATGAATAATTAACAACGTAGAGAAGAAAATACACACACTTAGACGGAAATATAGGGAGGCGAGCACGCGATGTCCGTTAATAATATTCATTAAAAGTGTGTATATGTATATATATATATATATATATATATATATATATATATATATATATATATATATATATATATATATATATATAAATCTATGAGCCACTAGAGCTAAAACATTAGTCAAACGTGTAGGTATATTGCTATATATATTTATCTGGAAGCTGTAGTTAAGTTACTTTTCAGATCAGAATTACATTAAATACGAAACAAAATACATTAAATACAAAACAAATTGAGAATAAACCTGTGGTTCACATTGCCCCACCTTTATTGGCTTGTGACCTCATTCAAACAAAGGCCTCCCATCACAACGTCATATCTTTCATATAAATATATATAAATTCGCACACACATATATAAATACATAAATATATTTAAATATATATACAAAAGCCACATTAAGCTCCCGAATATTTTCGATATTAATCATTTGGTCTATAATTAAGTTAAAACCCCAAAGGTATTAAATTAACTATTATAGATGCTTGGCACTCGGATACAAGCGGCCGAAATGAGCTTCCTCCGTAGGGTGGCCGGGCTCAGCCTTAGAGATAGGGTAAGGAGCTCGGACATCAGGGGGGAGCTTGGAGTCAAGTCGCTGCTCCTTCGTGTCCAAAGGAGTCAGCTGAGGTGGTTCGGGCATCTAGTCAGGATGCCTCCTGGACGCCTCCCATTAGAGGTTTTCCGGGCACGTCCAACTGGTAGGAGGCCCCGGGGAAGACCGAGGACACGCTGGAGGGATTATATCTCCCGGCTGGCCTTGGAACGCCTCGGGATCCCCCAGAATGAGCTGGAAAGTGCTGCGGGTGAGAGGGAGGCCTGGGTCGGCCTGCTGAACCTGCTGCCACCGCGACCCGACCCCGGATAAGCGGGTGATAATGGATGGATGGATAGATGCTGATATCAAACATTTATAAAATATGTTTGGTGCCAATTAACCAATTAATCAATAACATCATTTATAACCACTTAGGTAATTGTAAAACTACCTACTATTTGTAAAACAACCATTACTAATATGAACTACCAATTTGAATGGACTAATAAGAGTGATTGAATCATGGAAAATGATAACTATAAAGATCATTTTATAAAATGAGAAATGTTCTGGTTCATGAATGCAATAAGCGTTTGACAGCCTCTCTATATTTCTGTCGCCCTCAAATGGTTAAATAGCCCCTCGACACACCCTTTAAGACAGAATACTGTGCTTGGAGTAGTCATTTTAGTCCATTAAGGTTTTCCTCCCTACACGGGTCCATTTTCAGTGTGTTGCATTCTGGACCACAGATACATTCACCTTCAACAGATGGATGCGAACAAGTGCAATAGTGTCCAATATCCAAGTGGGTATACAACAAGGAAAACACATATTCGAGTGAAGGGGGACTTCAAAATGTGTCCCCACTTTGCCAGATGTATAAAATAATTAGTGGCCTTGCATCATCCCGAGGGAATTGACCCGTGGTACTTATGAGACACATTTGAGGTTAGTGCTGCTGCCTTCTTTAATCATAATTAACATAAACAAACTGGTTCTCACGGGTGCAGAGTACTAAGTTACTTTTACTCAAATACTTCATGTAGAACTAACAAGGTTGGTTAAATTCAGTATTTCTCACCTAAATTCATTGTGGTCAAGCATACATGTTGAATGCATGTACTCTCTCATAAAACATTTAAAGTATATTTAATCCAGCGTTGATTATATCCTTACCGTCTTTCAGCTTTCTTCCCCGTCTTTATTGGTACATTGCTGCGTGTCTGACCACAAAATAAAATAAAACATCTGAGTCACTAGAGCTAAAACATGTAGGTATTTGTACTCAATATAAGTATTTAAAAATGAAAATATAACTATATTTATCTGGAAGCTGTAGTTAAGTTACTTTTCAGATCAGAATTACATTAAATACAAAACATTGAGAATAAACCTGTGGTTCACATTGCCCCACCTTTATTGGCTTGTGACCTCATTCAAACAAAGGCCTCCCATCACAACGTCACATCTTTCATATAAATACTTGAACGAAATCCAGATGGGTCAAATTGTTATAAAAGTCAGCTATAAAATTTGTTGGACGTAGTATGAACATGCGTCTGTCCAATGTGATGCTGGGATTGGTCCAACTCCTCATGAATAGTTATTTGTGAGAACAGAAAACTTAAGAATTCATATAAAAAAAAAACTAAAATCACAATCACTCATGCAACCAGAACACAATAATGTGCAAAACATAACAATTTCAATTTATCATCCACAACTTTATTTCCACCTTGGGTATAAATTGTATAAATGAGCTTAAATCAGCAACCTTTCAACCCTTTTCCGGGGCCCTGTTACATCGTCAACTCCTGCAAAAGGGAACACACAAATGTTATTTATTATCATACGCGTTAACTAGTTCTATTCCACAATATAAAGAGACACTCCTCTCAGGACAGAAATGTTAGCTTCAGTAATATCAGAAGAACGAAAGTCACTGTGTTAATCATCACCGAAGAGTTCTCTATGCACATGTACAGATCTTAGAAAGCCATTTAAATGGCTTTTTGAATAATGACGCAGCCATTTTACCAGCCATTCGAAACGGGTTTTTGAAATCTTACCATAATAGCATTGACAATGTCGTTGTTGTTGTTTTTCAGGGCGCGTACAGCCTTCGCCCGCGACACATTGGCTTGTGACATAACGAGTTCGATGTCCTTGACCTCAACTCCGGTCTCATCCACCTAGAAAAAGGACACGGGGCAATAATTTGTTACACGTTAAACCAAAAGTGCGTATATTTGTACAAATCCATCTTTCCTTGAATAAAAACGTCATCTCACCTCTTCTTCTTCGCTTTCCTCCTGTACTGTTGGCGTCTGTGTGTTTTCCTGGATGTTTGATACAGCTTCTCCCTGTACCTTGAATTTTTCTGCGGCAGCCAGCTGGGCTTGCTGGGAAAGATCTTCGATCTAGAGAACACAAGAGTATAAATAGAGATTAAGACAACATTATAATGGCAGAACATTTGCAGCAGAGAGCTTTAAAGGATAGTAGGACAAGTGCAATCATCTCTACAAGGGATGAAGACAAAAAAAAAAGTGTCTAGTATCGATGTTCGCTACACACCTTAGCTTCACCGAAGACGATGTATGTGTCTGATGCAGGGCTCTTGTAGACGTCTGGTTTGGTGATTACAAACAAGATGTTCTTTGACTTGCGAATGGTGACCCTGGTGACCCCCGTTACCTGCCTGAGACCAAGCTTTGACATTGCCTGCAAGAAACACAAGTAATTTTACAAATGTGGCCAGTTTTGAGAGTGAAAGAAAAGTAGTCACAAATCTCTTCCACAATATAAAGAGACACTCCTCTCAGGACAGAAATGTTGGCTTCAGTAATATCAGAAGAACGAAAGTCACTGTGTTAATCATCACCGAAGAGTTCTCTATGCACATAGATCTTAGAAAGCCATTTAAATGGCTTTTTGAATAATGATTGGGACATTTTTTAAAATCTTACACCATAATAGCATTGACAATGTCGTCGTCACAAATGACATTTCTGAAACACCGTAAGATTCCTCATTACCTTCCGTGCCTTCTTTTCACTACGGCTCTGTTTGGCTTTGCTGACCGGCTCCTCGTCTATTTCAGCAGCGGCTGCCAGCTGCAAGAGACAGAAGATTCATCCATATTTTATGTCAACAAAGTAAATCAGTTGAGCTTGATGTTATGCGAGTCATTGTGTAAACACCCTCTTCTCAGGACAGAAAGGTTGGCTTCAGTATACTCAGAAGAACGAAAGTCACTGTGTTAATCATCATTGAAGAGTAAAAGGACAAACCCATGTTGTTTTAGGTTTAGGATCACGTCAAAAGCAGACATGATATTCAAGGCTGTACTCTCACCTGAGCTTGCTGCGTCTGTGTCTGTGCAGAATCCTGTTCCTCCAGGTCGGGGACTGAGTCATCGCTGTCCGACTCTGTACCGGATCCTACAAAAAAAAAAAAACACATTTAGTCACAACATGCCAACTATTACACCCGTGTATACTTAAGTCCTGAAATATACTGCTTTAATCCTGGGGAATGAAAATAGGCAGATTAATAGAGTTTCAAAATCAGATTCGTTTTCACCTAGGATGAAAAATACCTAACCAGTTGTAAAGTAAATGTAAAAACCATCAACTTGATGATGCAAAAGGGCCACTGTCATTTCAGCTATTCAACTTCAAATAGTAACCGATCCTCCGATCCAATACCAAACCGATACTAGACATCTTCAATGAGGCTTTTCGACATCCTATGATCGCACATATGAAACGGCACAAAATTGCAGACAGTATTCAACGCAACACTGTCTCCAAAAACAGAAGCCTCCATGTCAGCAACTAAGTAGCATCTTTGAGAAAAGACTGTAAAAGAAAACAAAAGCGAATGTACACTTCACAACCATTACTTTTTAAGAGAACAGCATATCTGAGCAGTTCCCAGAATGCTGAGGCAGTTGGAAAAACAGATGACACAAAAGGAGAGAAAAAGGAAAATACCCTTGTCGTTCTTGATCACAGGCTCCACCTTGCCCGGGGGTTTAGCAGGTGTAGGGGCAGGTTTGGGTGACGAGATGGGTTCAGAAGGAGTCTTACCAATTACCGCATCCTCAGGTTTAACAGGGGCAGGTTTAGCAACTGCCTCAGCAAATGTGAGTTTATGGGGAACTGGGGCAGGAACAACTGTAGTGGGTTTTAAGGGAGCAGATAAAGACTCGGCTACTGTTTTAGAAGGCTTGGCAACATCAGCAGGTGCTCCCTTAACCAATTTAGCCTCAGTTACTGGCTTAGTACAAATCACAGGGGCCTTAGCGGCAGTTGGTTTGGCCTCAGCGGCAGTTGGTTTGGCCACAGCGGCTGGCTTGGCAGCCTCAACGGGAGCGGGCTTGGCTACAGCGGCTGGCTTGGCAGCCTCGACGGGAGCGGGCTTAGCTACAGCGGCTGGCTTGGCAGCCTCGACGGGAGCGGGCTTAGCTACAGCGGCTGGCTTGGCAGCCTCGACGGGAGCGGGCTTAGCTACAGCGGCTGGCTTGGCAGCCTCGACGGGAGCGGGCTTGGCTACAGCGGCTGGCTTGGCAGCCTCAACGGGAGCGGGCTTGGCTATAGCGGCTGGCTTGGCAGCCTCGACGGGAGCGGGCATGGCTACAGCGGCTGGCTTGGCAGCCTCGACGGGCGCGGGCTTGGCCACAGCGGCTGGCTTAGCAGCCTCAACTGTAGCTGGCTTGGCCTCAACGGGAGCGGGTTTAGCTATAGCGGCTGGCTTGGCAGCCTCGACGGGAGCGGGCTTGGCTACAGCGGCTGGCTTGGCAGCCTCGACGGGAGCGGGCATGGCTACAGCGGCTGGCTTGGCAGCCTTGACGGGAGCGGGCATGGCTACAGCGGCTGGCTTGGCAGCCTCGACGGGAGCGGGCTTGGCTACAGCGGCTGGCTTGGCAGCCTCGACGGGAGCGGGCTTGGCTACAGCGGCTGGCTTGGCAGCCTCGACGGGAGCGGGCTTGGCTACAGCGGCTGGCTTGGCAGCCTCGACGGGAGCGGGTTTGGCTACAGCGGCTGGCTTGGCAGCCTCGACGGGAGCGGGCTTGGCTACAGCGGTTGGCTTGGCAGCCTCGACGGGAGCGGGCTTGGCTACAGCGGTTGGCTTGGCAGCCTCGACGGGAGCGGGCTTGGCTACAGCGGCTGGCTTGGCAGCCTCGACGGGAGCGGGCTTGGCTACAGCGGCTGGCTTGGCAGCCTCGACGGGAGCGGGCTTGGCTACAGCGGTTGGCTTGGCAGCCTCGACGGGAGCGGGCTTGGCTACAGCGGTTGGCTTGGCAGCCTCGACGGGAGCGGGCTTGGCTACAGCGGTTGGCTTGGCAGCCTCGACGGGAGCGGGCTTGGCTACAGCAGCTGGCTTGGCAGCCTCGACGGGAGCGGGCTTAGCTATAGCGGCTGGCTTGGCAGCCTCGACGGGAGCGGGCTTGGCTACAGCGGCTGGCTTGGCAGCCTCGACGTGAGCGGGCTCGGCCACAGCGGCTGGCTTAGCAGCCTCAACTGTAGCTGGCTTGGCCTCAATGGGAGCGGGTTTAGCAGCCTCAACCGTAGCTGGCTTGGCTTCAACAGCTGGTTTACCAGCCTTAACGGGAGTGGATTTAGCTTTAGTGGGAGCGGGTTTAGCAGCCTCAACGGGAGCGGGTTTAGCCTCAGCAGCCAGCTTAGCAGCCTTAACAGGAGCAGGCATAGCAGCCTTGACGGGATCGATTTTGCTTAAGGGCTGCTGAACAGCCTCAATTTTGGCTGGGGCTGCCTGAGGAACTTCAATAGGAGCTGGTTTAACATCAGCAACTACTTTAGCCGTTTCAAATTTGACCATAGTTACAGCTTCGGCAACCTCAACAGGCACAGACTTGGGCTCAACATCCGTCTTGGGTTTGGTTGCTACCGCGGTAACCTCTACAGAGGGCACAGGTTCTGGCGTTTTAATTGGCTTCTCAGGTGGGATAAGTGGAGGGAGATCATCATCAGCTACAATAACAGGAGCAGATTTTGATGAAACGGTCTTGAACTCCACTGATGTGGGGGGGCTAGATGCCAGAGTATCTGAAAATGAAACCGGAGCTGCCACAGCAGGCTTTGAGGTCACTTTAAAAGCAGCTGGGGCTGCAACCGGCTTTCCAGCAGCTGCTGAAGGTTTGTTTGGCTCAAATGGGGCAGGTTTAGCTTCAACTACAGTTTTCTTGGGGTTAGACGCTACTGTTTTTTTAGTTACTTGTGTCACTTTGCACTCTGTGGGGGAAGGAACCGGCACAAATGCCTCTCCTTTCTTAGCTTTTCCTTGTTTGCCAGCCTTGACAATTTTGGGGGTAAAGCGATTAGCCTGATTAGCAGAAGAGCTGTCAGGTGAGGTAGCTAGGGGAGATGGCACTGGTGACAGGGGTGTAGCGGAAGTAGTAGATTTTGGTGAGGTGGGAGAGGAGGAAGAGGCAGACATAGAGGAACGTTTCCTTCTGCCAGGGACAGCCTTTGGGGCAGAAGAACCCTGCGCACCCTTGGCATCTTTGCCTTTGGGCTTTGCAGAGCCAGAAGCTGCCTTAGGTTTCTGTGAGGAAGCTGGGGCAGGAGGTGTAGCTGAATAGAAGAAAAAAAATCAATCTTTAAATATATATATATATTTTTTTTAACGGGAAAAGGGGAAGTCTTCCTCATGCTGGTTAGATGATCACAAACCAAGACGCAATCTCCTTGCCTCAGGTTAGGAAAAAGGACATACCTGTCTAACTTTAGAGATTAATGCAAAACGCCACGCAAAAGGCAGTCCATACTTCCTAATTTCAAATTAAAATCACATTCTGTATTTAGTCAGGATGCAATTAGGACAAACGGGAAAATTATATATACCTGCTAGTACGAACAGATGCTTCAAGTTTGAACCACCAAACGTCAAAAACCACAAGGAATCCGACGCATTAAACCAGTCTCCTTTTGAAAGTGTACCACTTATTTTACCACCGGGGCAAAAATATCCCTAACCTGATTTGAAAAGGTGCATTCATAAGATTGTGTGACAAGTAGGGAGAGGGGAATGCTTGCTTATCAGGACAAACCAACCTGACAGGCGGCAAGTGGAATGAGGTGGGCCTTCACGTTTGGAGGACTCCTTTGACTGAATGGCCTTGGAGAGAAGTTTTACAGCTTCTTTCTTATCAAGATCTTCATTTTGAGTAGCCACGTTGACATTCACTTCACAAGGCAGTACTTTAGCTGCGTCCAGGGAAAGATTCCTCGACCCTTCTACTTCAGTCAATGGGGCATCAGCTGCCTTCACATCTTCACCGTTTGCAATGACCTCTTCAGGAGCAGATGGTTTTGGATCATCAGGAATTTCTTCTGCCACGGCACTGGCCTCGTCTTCAGGGCCTTTTGCGTCAACAGAAATCTGCTCCACCTCTTGGCAGGCCGACTTTTCAGCAGCAACAACAGACTCCTGACCTTGGACCTCTACAGTTGGCGCTGTGGCATGTGGCTCTTCTGAGGAACCAATGGGAGTCCCAGCCAAAGGCACAAACTCTTCAGGAGCTGGCAGGTCAGCTGAAGTCCCCGCTTGATCAGCAGTCGTCTCTGGTTTTGGGACAGGTGTCGCTGCCAACCCAGTCTCTTCAGCACGCGCGGCCATTTCTTCTTGAGTCGCCACTACACCATTTGCACCAGTAGTCTGACCGCTAGCTTCTTTTGGGGAGGTTTCTGGAGGATTCTCCAGTGGGATAGCTTTGCTCACAGGAATGGCCATCTCAGGAGGAGCAGAAGAATTCAATACTCCTACAGCTGATTAAGGAAAAGCAACAGGAGTAACAGGGGGAAGGGCAATGGAAGTAATTTTTGGGGAGCAATTCTAATTCAACGGAATTTTTAATAGCTTTGGGAATACACCATGAAGTGAGAAAGAAATTGTGCTCCACATGTGGACAGAAACAATGAGTTTGTGAAAAGACGTTATTGGTGCTTGGTTGGCCAAAGTATAAAAGGGAGGTGTTAGGTGCCATTAAGAAAAATAAAAGAATCCCGCATCCCAAACCCATGCAGTGTTCATGTGACACCAGAAGCTCTATGCACAACTTTGCATAAAAATAAGCTATGCATTTATTTACCAGAGCCTTGAATTGATAAGGCAGCAGAGTATGTGTTCATTATTGTAATGATCCAAAGCCAATGGAGCCAATACCTAACATCCAAAATCACGTTGCAATCCATTTTTTAAAAAAGCCTTATATTCAAAGATAGGAGCATTATGGTTTGCATGTTGTGAAAAGAGGCCGACAAAAATCCCTATGAAATAATGACCGATCAGGTTACTCTAAGTGTCCAGTAGTGACCATTCAATGGTTAAAAGGGCTATTAGAATATGGCCAAAATTATGATAATAATAATAATAATTTTGACTGACAGCAGGAGCACTATTTCTTCCCACAGGGAAAGAGGGCGCAGCAGGCACAAGTCCACAGCAAGGTCCAGACGAGGGGTACTGTAAAGCTTACAATCGGGGGCAGAACAGTCAACATCGCAGGCGATCGGGCTCATTTAATTGCGTGAAGCCAAAATCGATTAATATTAGATTAACTGTGCAGGCCTAAATTGAAGCTGAATCAGTATTTTACCTATCCATTGCCATTTAAGACACGATTATTGAAACAAGACATCTTTCGTCTCAAACGTCATCTGAACGGCGCTGGAGTATTTTGTTTCCAAACAATGATGCGGTGTTTAAGTCCAGTTTCCAACACTAGACAAAGAAAAATGTATACAAAACGTGTAAATGAAATTTGAGAATCATGGGTACATCTTTACATTTTCTAACCTGATACTCAAACACATCCAGGATAACAGCCCTCAACTAAAACGAAGGCAAATCCATTGATCACTTTTTTTTTTTTTTCCACCAGATACTTTATTTTAGTAAAAAAGAAAGAGTTTACAATATTCGGCCTGACGACTTTCAAAAGATGTCCACCATTATGAAAGTATGATTTGATGCCAGCTATAACAAATAACTTTAAACACATTTACTAAAAACAATATACGTAGAGTTTATTTGAATAGCTCAAAAGGAAATAGGCAACTTGTAATCTATGCAAAGTGGGTTGAAGGCATTTTGTGCACAGGAAGACAAAAAACACAGACACAACACCATGCATTGTGTGCTAAATCCAGTTGTCAGTGCAAGTCACCACACACCATTGTGAGTTTGTGTAAATAAAAAAGGAGGGGTCCTGGATTACTCTTTTCAAACCAAGGCAAACAATACCACCACTGCAGATCCCTCGGTGGGCAAACTGTTACAAATATCTCAACACACACGGTTGTGCGACAGTCAAAATAACCGTCACCTGTTATCTCAGCTCAGTGTCCAGCCAGCTGAGTCAACTCCAAAAAACCAAATAACCGTCCCATCATGCAATATTGTTCCTCTACTCAACAAATAACCTTCCGCAGATGGCCATTTGTTGAACATTTCACCCGTTCTTTGAGTTCCAGGACCCCCCGTTGTTGTTTTTATTTATTTTCATATTACATGCACGTATATGAGAAGTTTAAATATACGAACCGGTCTCTACTTGAGGCTGCTGCATCTCCTGCTCGGTAACAGGGACCGTTTCTGTTGCTTCACCAGGCATGGTTGCTGAGGGAGGAAAAACAAGAGTTTATTAGCTCCAAGACAAATATTGTTCAACTAATTAGTTAAAGTGGTGTAAAAACAAATGTAGGCGAGATTGCTCATGTGACACTTAACGGGATTACCGACGTTAGCTCATTCATAAAAGACTCGCAGTTGGGCAGGTGACTTGAGCCCATGCTTTAGCTCGGTCCCTCTAGCTCACGTTAGCCAACAGCTTTCAATCATTTTGACGGCCGGCTAACGACAAGTAGCGCGGACTACCGTCACGTTTTAGTTATCACACAATTAAAAACCCTCACACCCAAATGGCCACAGAGCCCACTGCGGCCCTGACAGCCTGCTGGTAAACTGGAAGTCATGTTCCCCCATTTTGAGCAGGTAATCACGGGGGGACAACCGGGACGTATATCGGTGGCCCGAGGGACGAAAGAGAGCACATATCTGCGCCGGCCCGATGACACTACTTTACTTCAACGCGTGAAACGAATAATACAGACGGGGATGTGTGAAAAACGGGTGGATGATGACGGATTGTCCGAGGAGACACTTACCGACTCGGGACGCTATATCCAAGATGGCTGTGAGAGAGAACTTCTGACCTCCGTTTCACGGTAATATCCGGTTTAGTGTGGAGGGTTCTACTTCCGGGTTATTTAAAAGGCACAATCAGTCTTTTTTTCATTTTTTTTAACATAGAAATTATAATCACATCCACATACGGTAGTACTAAAGACGTTGGCTTTTTGAAGAAAAAAAAAACATTTTACTAAACTACAAAACTACATTACTTTTTTAGTATTTGATGGTACTTTATACTTCTTCTACTATGAATGTCTGTCAAACCAACTGCCATCTGTTACTAGACAACAGGTGGCGGTTGGTTTGAGTGAACCCATCAATACAACACTGTAACCACACCACTGCAAGTAAAACAAGTGAAGACATTAAAAATCTTCGGATGTACAGAATGCAAAATGTACCTTTCATCGCAGTGTATCTAGTCGATCTAGAGGTCATTTAAACTACTTTATATACTGTACATAGCATTGGGAAGACTAGTCTATTCAGTGCATGACACTTCATACGATGATTTTAAGGTTTCGTATGTAAAGCCTCTATCTTGAAGTGACTATATTGTATTATTATAGGAAGTGTACACAAGTAAATGTGCTTAGTAACATTGCAGTACTGGAGGAGATCAATAGATAGATATATACTTTATTCATCCCCTGGGGGAATTAGTTTGAAGCAGCCCCAAGCATGTTTACAATATATACAATGTAATAAAATAAAATAGCAGGGCCAGGACATATTACATTTAAGAATTTAAATAAAGGAAATTAATAATAAGTGTATACAGTATATCCAAGTGTTTATAAAAGTGGTGCAAGGTTTATTGATGTTGTACATTTTGAGGAGGATCTGGCCAGAGGTGATTTATTATAAAGTCTCATTGCACTTGGCAGGAATGTTCTCCTGCATCCGTCCTTGTGACAGCGGAGCACAATGCCTGTGATAATACAGCGGGCACATCATACATGGGTGGAAGTTTAAAAAATTTATTTTCTGGTCTTATTAAAAGTAACTTGAACACAAGACTTTGAAAAAGTTGAAATATCAAAGTTTATTTTCACAAATGACTGTACAATAGAAAAATAACAGACAAACATTAAATTGGTATTGTGGAAGGCAAATCCTTAAGTAAAGAGATGTTTTGTTTATGAATGCATCCGTCGTATACGTGTAATTCACACATATTAGATTAAGAGCTATTAACAAGTTGTCTTCTGCATCACTTCCTGGTTGTTGATCCGGTTCAGAAGTCTTTCTGCAGATCTAAAAGAAAACAACAAATTAATTACATGAAAGAACTTGGGAAAAAAAAGTCACTTTGACCTCATTTCACCAACTTCGAATGATACGTACCACTCTTTTTGAGAAGTTCTCCTTTCCACGAGCGAGCCATCCCATCCAGAAACTGATCAAAGTATTTCACGTACTTTGCCAGGCTTGTTCTTTTGTAATCTGTCCAGAAAAGTACAATCTTCATTCTTCAATTGCTCAGATGATTTAGAATAAACTAAAACAAATCCCTGGGTTCACGTTGGTGGGTAGAACATGTACAAATGAATCATCAGGTTTTTAATATCAAACTAAATGTAATTGAGGTGCATCATGTCAGTTGATGTACCACATTGGCTTCATTTTGAGACCTTGTGTTGACCCATTTATAAGCTCCCCTGTGACCCAACGAGCCTTAAAATTTCTGAATCTCACCTCTGATCTTCCGTTTCTCTGCCGCGTCCTTCTCGTTTTCCTTCTCCTTGGCGTCCTCCGACTTCTCGTCCTCTTCGCCCGTCTTGGGTCGATCCAGCTCCTCACAGATCTGACTGGAAACGGTAATAACATCAGCTCATGACGACTATATCAAACGCTGCACACTAGCAGAGCGTGAGAGAGCATCGAATTATCGCTAACCTGATTGTGGGCACAGCAAAAGGATCAAACGTTTCTAATTCTTTAAGGTCCATGGGAACGGAAATGCGCCCTGGCCAGAGATCAAGGGAGAGAAGTCACAGTGAGACCGTCTGTGGCGTGTTCACCACGCCGTCTTGGTTAAATCCCATTACATCGATGCTCACCGGTTTTGGGATGGACACTGAAGGGGCTCTTCAGCAAATGGTTCACCCCTTTGCTGACGTTCACGTCGAGCCGCGGGTAACAATACTGCAGCATGATTTCTTTATCAAAGTGTTGGCTCTTTTTGGAAATGCTCTGGGGGAAGGGAGAACATGTCATTGTGCCTGTGTTCATCATAAACCCTCTCGCTGTATATATATATATATATATATATATATATATATATATATATATATATATATATATATATATATATATATATATATATATATATATATATTCTTTTTTTAAACAATTCGGGTTAAACAACTGTCATCATGTGATGCGAGCAGAACCACAAACCTGTTTCCTTATGGCTTGATTCACCACCAGTTTCCACCGGTTCTCTGGTTTCTTCTCGTTCTGGAAGGCCTGCTGTAATTCCTTTCTCACATGTAAACCATGGCGTTAAGGTAAAATCCAGTTATATGAAGAGATCATGTATTTCAGCGCTTATATTTCAGAAATATTTTTTTCTCTCTCCACCCATCTTCAGCTAAAAAGGATATCGTCAGGCATCAGCGCCAACACTTTGTCTACAGATTCCTTGCGGCCCAGTATGTCCTGATCCTGTAGCGCGTACCGGGGAAAGTATCGCTCCACAAACACCAAAGACTCTCTGTTGAGATCACAGGTACAAGACTCTTAGAACTCTTGAATATGTAAGATTTGTCAGAGGCAATAACCCCAGAGACAGTCGGTACATTTAGAGACAAACGGGACAAGCGGTTACGGCTTCAAAACTCTAAAGAGGATCGGATTCTCACCTGATGGAAGGATGAATTGGATCTGTGAGCACAACTTTCTTCACCGTGTCATCACCTCCCTATGAAACAGCAGTGAATAGAACATCACACAAAAATGTACTCATTGGTTTTGTAAAGAGAAGGAGAAAAAACATAAACAAAATATCTGACATAACTTGTCAGATAAAAAGCTATTTTTTTAATATTGTGGTCATGCTTATAAGGATTTAACTAACCCTTATTTTCATTACCGATTAATCTGACAATTATTTTTGTGATTATTCGATTAATGGCATGGTCTATAACTAGGACTGGGAGATGATTAAATTATGATGGAATCATATTGTGAGGAAATCCTATTGAGATATCATCATAGACAATTACATTGTTTAAATTAATACTAACAAGCAGATAATCAGATTTCTCTCAAAATGTGTTCATTTTACACTAAAGTTCTTTATTACGGTTAAAATGTTCAGTACTTTTCTGTATACAAAACCATGTAGTTATTTTCATATAATTATATACATATAGTTATCCCAAAAGTATCTTTTTTTTTAACTCCCATATTGTGTAACTTTTTGGCCAATTTATTGCTTGTGCACTATTTGAGCTGAGAGCAACGTACTGAAACACACAATGCTGAATGCAAAACTCTGCTGCTCATAAATAAATCTGTTCTAATCGTCTATAAAAAGGTAAAACACTGTTACCTTAACCAGGCTGAGGTATTCTGCAACTGCAGAGCGTGCCGTTACAGAGAGCTTCCTGGCAGCTTCATCACACACCCAGCAATGCACTCCTCTTCTGCCAGAATAAACCCACAGCAGCTGCTGGAACCCAAAGTCATCTAAAAAAATACACAAATTAAAATAGTGTTCGATGTGAATTCGGCAGAAAATCAGAAGATAACGAGCCACAAAATTGATGGCAAACAAACAAACCTCTAAGAGCTCTGTCTAGGACGCGGATGGCGATGGTCATCAGGGTCCAGCACCTGCAGCAGATGTCTGCAGCACTAAAAACGAGAGTTTACGTTAGCTCAGTAAAGAGATGCTGAATTTAACTAAATAAACCACGCGATCAATTCACCTGCAGCAGCTTCTGACATCATCGTAGTCCGTCATGTCGATATCAAACACCAGCTCCTTCTCCAGGGCCTGGAAGGTCCCCGACTTCACGGTGTTGTGTTGATTGGGCTGTGGGCGACAAACAGATTTATCTGTCTGTGATGACACACAAACTATGTGAAAGCAAACGCAGATGCATGCAGTCTCACCCTGTGACTGTAAATGGCTCCTATGTCAATCTTGTAAGGGTTCATCTTCTGCATCTCCTTCTCCAGCTCGGTCTGCGTGCTGAACGACTGGTAGCGGACGTAGATGTCATCTTTGAGTGTGAAGGAGAACTCTCGATTCTGAAAGTAGTTCTTCTGCACTGAGGTTGAAGAAGAAAACAACAATATAGCAATAGTATACTAGTAGTAATAGAGGAACAAGCGAGACGGTTTAGTACGTCTCCAACATAAGCAGCAGCTAAATCCCAGATAACAAAACACCGGTCGAGACTGCAGTGTTTTAACTAGCTAGTGCTACTTTAGCTTGCCCGGCCCGTCTCAACAGGATACTTACCTCCTCCGTAGTTCAGCCAGCGGTAATACTGGGAGAAGGGAAACAGCCGTCGGTAGTACAGCGGTAATAAGTCCGGCAAACAGGCCGAGTCATAATTTGAGGATGACATTATCTGACGATATAGGACCGTTATTGTACGTTGAACTGCCGGCAATAGGCGAGCTTTCTGCCGCTGCTGGCTGACGGTTCGGCGTGTTGTTTGACTCCAAGAGTCGCGCGGGAAAAAGCTCTCAAAGTGCAGGCGAAGAGCCAATGAAAACGAAGATGAGCCAGTGACGTCTCCCAAAAGCGGAAGCGAAGAGCCAATGAAAACGAAGATGAGCCAGTGACGTCTCCCAAACGCGGAAGCAAAGAGCCAATGAAAACGAAGATGAGCCAGTGACGTCTCCCAAACGCGGAAGCAAAGAGCCAATGAAAACGAAGATGAGCCAGTGACGTCTCCCAAACGCGGAAGCAAAGAGCCAATGAAAACGAAGATGAGCCAGTGACGTCTCCCAAAAGCGGAAGCGAAGAGCCAATGAAAACGAAGATGAGCCAGTGACGTCCCCCAAACACGGAACTGTTTTTTTATTTCTTTTTATTTAAGTAATCGATATTTTCTCCAATTAGCTTCTCGGTGGTATCACCCGGCGAGGAAAAGTAAAGACAATTAGTGACGAGATAGTAGAACTTGATTGTTGAGCTCTTACTATGTAAGATGTTCGTTGACGTTCGCCGAAACCGGAAATGGAGGCGGAAGTGTCGTCGACTGGTGAGAGGATCATGGGACGTGTAGTCATTTGACCCAATTAAATTAATGCAAGTAATAAAAATAAATGGAAGAAAAAATAGCGAAAAAGATTTTTTTTTTAAATGGGCAGGGAAAAGTTTTAATTGTTATATTTTAAAATATATTCTCGATTAATAAAAAAAGAAATGGACTAACTGTCTAAATATACTGTAAATTGTGTAGAACTTGATCTAGAACTGGATGTGTAAAAACAGTAGTATTTTACTTTTAATTGATTTATGACTAAATGTACAAATATTTACAATTATTAGGCTGAAAATTACATGATCCATCCCCACTGTAACTGAGACAAGGGAATTAATACAATGATGAAATTCATGAAATAAAAATATAATTCATAATAAATGGGAATTTTTATTACACAACTTTTAGCACAAAAATAAAATGCAGTGAGGAGATTTTTTTAGTTTGAAAAAAAATGTAAATATATAAATAATTAAACTCATTGATCTGCTGTGAATTTGGGGGGAACGTTTAAGACTCTAGCTTTTTGTAAACACCTGTTAAATACTGGCAGCACCTCAGATCTTTCTTTTTAGTAAGCTGTCGTTTCAGAGATGTATTCTTTTAATCACTTAAGCAACAACAACAGAAATACTAGATCCTATTAAATGTGTTGTGACGTAATGGTTTGGTCGAGACTGTAATTTAATTATGTCACCTTTAGAGGGCAGTACGGTTTCATAAGAATATTTACAGAGTTGCCACACACTAAGTCCTGTTACAGAGAATGTGATGGTAATCTTCATCATGGCAGATAAATGGTACTTAAACACACATTTATTTTCTTAAGGCGACAAGAAGAAAATACAGTCAAAACAAAAGAAGAATGAAGATACACAGATACTACAGGAAAGGGGGAAAACACAAAGGACACCTCCCTGGTTTAAGAAATGACATTGGATGCAGGACGAGATGTGCTTACGTTTTCACACAACTGTCTTCTATTGTTTGTTTGTTGTGGCTAACTTTATGTAAATGTATGCCATTCCCTTTTCATTCAGATACACTTGTATGCAATGCACAATGACACCCTTTGCTCTGACATTTGAAAAGGGCACTTTGGCGTTCAAGACAAAAAGAGGCAGTGGTGGTGCCCCTTTTTGTCCTAGCACACAGTCTGGTGGCAAAACTGATTGCTTAATAATGATGTGTCTTTTTTTTACCGTTTGTATTTCCAACCAGAGTATCAAACTCCATCTGACTGAAGTGGTGCTGTTCACACTGCAGGTTGAGGGCTGAGCAGCGATAAGAGCTCTCGTCCGTTATTGTACTTCTGATATAAAATACCAGTCGCCCTTTGTACCGTGTCTGTGCATGAAATGTGAGTTGTTCTATGAACGTATTCATTCAGTCTCATCTTCCAACTTGTCCATTGTTGTCATTAAAGCCTCTGTGTATAATTTGTAAATTTTGCAAGTAAACCTTTTTCTATTTTCTAATTTATACATCTTAACTTGCAGCATGTGAAGTGTAAGTATGTAGCTTTTAAGAAACAAAAACATATAATAATGTGAGAAAAACAAATATTTGTAGCGCACAACGGACAAACCTGGATACCTCCATTCTTATGCACTCTAGTTAATCCATTTAGTGTGTTCACTATTGTCAGACAGGTAGATACTGACAGTGAGTACTATCTCTCCAATTACCCAACTGTTAGCATAATCTACTCCAGTATGTGAAAAACCTGTGTTCTTAATGGGTAACAAACTGCTTTCCCCTCTACGGCATCACTGCACTGTGCCATGTTCAAGAGCAATTAATAGACAAGCATGCCAATACATTTCCACTTGATGATTGCACTTGTGTTTATGGTAATACTCTTAAATCATACCCTGCTTTACATAATGAAAAAGCTCTCAACCACGTCTTTCTTGAATTATGCAAATGGTTTCGCTGCATGCCAAAGGGGATGTGGTTAGTCCTTTCTTCACAATTATCTGAAATGGATTTGGGATTAACACTGACTCTCTAAAGCCACAATACTGCTGTTTGCAATTTTGGTGCAAATTAATGGACATGGCGTGGAGTAGCTCCTTACCTAAGGTACAGTTGTACTTGAACTTTACATACATGCACACACACGCACACACACACACACACAGAGTTGGGTTTTCTGTCACTTAAGAGCACAGTGTATGGACTAGAATTGCCTCAACCTAACCTTACCTTCCACCAAGTATTCATCCCTAAAATGTAATAATTGACATTATGGGAACTTGCATATTATCCGAAAAAAAGAAAGGCGAGTCCCCATATGTATGTCCTCACAACATGAGTAACACACACACACACACACAGTAAATGTCAGTGAGGTAAGGTGAAACACAGGGTGAAAATGTAACTTTCAGCTGCGTCTGTGATGAAAGTAGGTCAGACAGTCATCAGGTGTCCATGGAGCATGTAGGGCCAGCACTATAGGTCATCGTGTTCGCTGTACAGGAGGAGTTTGAGGATGCTATAAAAGTCACTGCATTTTCAGATTACCGAAGTGTGCCACCATCTCAGAGTTTTGTCGTCTTTCATCAAGAAACCATTGGGGATCCATAGGTCAGCAGAAGTCCTCTCAACCTCAGTCTGCAACGATCACGTTGCTAAACACTGTTTGATGGTGCAGGAATGTCCTTATGCTGTTAAATGATCCTAAAAGGAATAGTTTGGCTTTTCTGGAAAATATGTTAAATCACTTTCTTTCCAACAACAAGATGAAAACATTGATACCACTCTTTTTTTTGCATTAACTATGGAGCTTTAGCCGGGTGGCGATTAGCTTAATGTTACAACAAGACAGGAACGGGAGGAACCAGCTAGCATATCTCACTCCAACGATCTGAAACACGCCCAGCAGCATGTCTTAAACTCACTAATTAACGTGTAACTGGCTTATTAAATCCCTACATGATGTAAGAAGTCCACAGCCACCTTAGTTTTAGCGTGTTAACACGCTAACATTTTCTAATTAGCCCTCAAAACAAAATGCAGCTGAGGCTCATGGGAAGGTCATTAGTTTTGCTGGTATTTAGCCATAAACCAATACATGTTTTTCTCTGGGGGACATTCATTTTTGTACCTAATTTCATGGCAATCCGTCCAACAGTTGTTTCACTAAAAATCCACAAATGTCAGCGTCATGGTTGACGCTTTAGGAGAAGTCAGGGAATCATCAAAGTCCATATGATACATCCACTCGGGACCATGACTATCTGTACGGCGTTGCACAACTATCCATGCAACAGCTGTTGGGATATTTTGGAACTTTAAACTCACTCCCTATGTAAATAATGTGCAAAGTTTAAAGAGGGGGGGGGGGGTTCTTCTGCAAACAGTTCAATAATGTAAGTTTCAAACAATAAATACCCAATAAGGTCGTTTCCATGCAGTTTGTAACTCAGTGTTTGGAAACTCACACACGGACATATATTAAACCCACTGAAAGGGAGAAATGGAGCATGAGGAAGTGAAGCATTAAGTGCCAATCGGCATTTGCATATTATTAAATTGTGCCGTATACATGCATGTGAAAATGGAAATGTCAATTAAGCAAGACATCGAGGGACATCGGTTACCTTGTTTGTCTCTGCGCCAGGCGGCAGGTGCAATTCATGTCCTCATCCAGAGTTTCACGCTGTACATTAATGGCATCAAAGAGCCCTCTGCGACACTTGTTTTCCATTTATCTTCTGCACACCACGCTCCACTTCCTCCCCAAATGGCTGACACTCTCGAAATTCTCTGTTATACTTCAGATTGATGGAGCCATCTGTCATCGGCTGCATGCAGCCGCTCATATGTTTCATGTGAAAATAATTGCATGCGTCCTCACATGGCTGTTTATCTCACAGTTGGTCTGAAGGATCTAATCGAAACGCATTGAAACGGTCCTCAGCGGGACATTTAACAGCATTTAAAGCAAATTCTCACTTGCTGGACTTCTACGTAATATGCTCCCACAAACCTTTTCGTATAGCCCTTTCATTTTAAACTCCCCCCAAAAAAACATGTCACATGCACTCTGACCTCTGAACTGAGATACTAAAGATTTAGAGGTCAGAAAACTCAAAAGAATATTTGTTAATCAGATAGAAATCAGATAAGCAGTGAGTTACGTTCTGATGACTTCTGGCCATGTGACTTTACTTACTATTTGCACACATCTGCCAAAGAATACTCACAACAGAGGAAAACAACAATGCTAATAACTTTTTGATTAATCTGATTTAAATATAGTTTAGTGAGTACGTTTTTCTGTTGCAGCTGTGAACAAAACTAGATGTTGCGTCTATAACTAGAGACTCGTGAGGTTTTCCACAGAGAGGACAAAAAAATCCCCTCTTACTTGAGTTTTTACGTACTTAGTGTTAACTTTAAGTACAAAGAAAAAAGAACAATAAATCCCTCGGAAATGTCAAAGTCAAAGTATGAAGTAGCATCAAATGGAAATACTCAAAAAAACAAAAAATGTACTTGAATATAGTGTTTTAGTTACATTACACCACATATTCAGACTACAACCAACTAAACACATTTACTCAAGTACAGTATACTCAAACACTATTTTGACATATATTTGTACTTAATGTCATTTGTATTTGTAAATACTTTAAAAATTATATTCTTAATAAGTATTACTAACCTACCCAGTAGTATACAACGTTTTAAAAATTGGCTGCAAACTACTAAATAAAAAGTGGGCCTACATTTTGATCAAATGACTTCTTAACCATTACTTAAGTAACATTCAGGTATTTTACTTGTAATGAAGTATTTTTTAAACTAAAGCAGCTTTTTACTTAAAAGGGATCTGAGTATTGGTGGAAAGTTGTCTTTACTCAAGTACCTATACGAGTACTGTATACTTGAGTAATTCAAGTGGAGGTAACTTCTACTCCACTACATCAGAGGGAAACAATTAACTCTTTAATCCACTATAACACATTTAGTCACAGATTTAAAATATTCAAATAGAACAAGATATATCATTATAGATTATAAAGTGGTTCAAATGATCTCTCATTGGTTATTAATACTGATCATAATGATATCTGGTTCTGAAATGGCCCATTTCACATAATGAGAAGGCTACTTTGACTATTTTAGGCTAATTTTGATGCTCAAACTTATGCACTTTTCCTTAAGTACATGTATTGAGTATTTCTCCTGTGTGGCATATTGCTACTTAAGGATACTTCTACAACTACTCCACTATCAGCATTAGGTTGTAGGTGTTGCGTTGAGGGGGACCGTCCACCATTACCACCCGATGACGAGCCGAGACCTCGTGCGCTGCCCTCCGCCTCCTCCGAGGCTCGCGCGCAGCGCCGCGCTCATTGGTCGGCGCGACAATATAAAGTTCCGCAGTGATTCCCCTCGTTGACTGCCGCTCTGCCCGAGGAAGAAGAGCAGCAACCGAGAGGATTTACTCCAACTTTACCCCCGTCGTTATTCCCATTCTCTCTCTCTCTCTCTCTCCGTCTCTCCTGTTCCCGATAGCCGGTTGAATCCCTCGCGCACCATGAAGGAAAGAAGACTCGCGCAGCCGTTTGTCGCGCGCTGTAAACTCGTGCTGGTCGGGGACGTCCAATGCGGTAAAACAGCGATGTTACAGGTTTTGGCGAAGGACTGCTACCCAGAGGTACGACATATCATTTAATAACGGGAAGGGGGGGGGGGGGGGTCTGTTGCATGAGGTGTTGTTTTTCTTATTGCAACTGAACAATATGTGCGTGACATAAATTAAAGATGTGTGCGATTCATCCCCCACGAGGAAGAATGCGTGTTACTTTATCACTTCCACAAGGGCCAGAAGACCAGGCAGGAGTTTTCTTTCTCTTTGTGTTTATAAATGTGTTAGAGAGCCACTTAGTTTGCATATATATATATAGTGATGTTATTCTTTGAAGGCCTCTTATTCTTAATCTTAATCTTATTATCATTAGTTTTTATTCACACTCAAACCACTGTCACTTTACCTCGTATTTTTGTATTTGCCTTTTTTTAAATCTATTTTTTATTTCTATTCTATTTTTAGTTTTATATACCTCTTACTGTTTTTTTTTAACATTCTCTATTTATTTTGTACTCATGTCTGTCGCTGTGCTGCTGCAACAGCCACATTCCCCTCTCTGTGGATCAATACAGGCTTATCTTATCCTCTATCTTCTGGTTTATATCTATCTAATTTCTCAAATCCCCATGGCGGTGCCATGTCGCATATAGTATTATAGATTGACATGTCGTAAAGGATATTTGACAATGGGCTGTATTTTCCATATAGGTTTGGTAACTCGGACTGGGTTACATAAAATCCTCTCATATTGGCTTCTATAAGATCTTTGATATATTGTAGATTAATATAGTTGTGCGCTGCTCAATTCATGAATTGATTAAAAAAGAAGCATCACATTTTTGTAGTTGATTGCTTTAGTCATCTAAGAACAAAACACTTTTTGTCTTAACATTTTCAATGCATTTTGCTGGTGGTGGGACTCATTGACTGAGATGGACATCTGCTCTTGTTTTTGCCCATTTTAAACTCTAAATTATGAACTAGTGAATTTGTGATTTAAAAAAAACCTCTTTCTTCATTGTCCATTTCTAGACTTACGTCCCCACTGTGTTTGAGAACTACACCGCCTGCCTGGAGCTTGAAGACCAGCGTGTGGAGCTCAGCCTCTGGGACACATCAGGTGAGGAATTATGCTCAGATCTTTTTTTTTAAATTAAATTATGACTACAGGTTAAAACAACTGGCAGAGAGCCAGACTGTGATCACCTGCCTCCTTATGCTTTCTTTGACTCACTTGCCAGGTTAAAATTCTCCCCGAGCTGCTCGTTGAGCATATTTACTAATTATTACTATTGAATAAAGAAGTCGTGTTTCACGGGCTGGTTTGTGGAACTTGTTTACCCTCCCAGCAGCAGCAGCAACAACAACACAGTCAGCCTGGAGTCAGGTAACGACTGTAAACAAGGCTCCGTCTCACTCATTGTCTCACAAACAGAGTCGACCCAGACGTCACTATCTGCCAGTCCTGTTTTGATGCGGTTAAGCAGCTTTTCACTCGCGGGGAAATCTGTTGAGAGATCTCTCCTTCGGTGGATCGGTGCCGGCAATAAACAACGTGGCCCGAGCAACGAGACGGTCTGGGACCCAGAATCCACAGTTCAGCGTGAAAACAAACGCCCCCCCCCCCCCAACAAAAAAACAATCAAAGATAAACCGTTGTGAGAAATACAACCAAGGCTATTAAAGGCAACCACGTTTGACTGGTTTAATCCTACACTTTTAACTTCCGTCTCATTTAAACTGGACAGCTTTATCGTAGCTTTGAGCAGTTTAGTATCATTGATGAGTGGGTGGAGCTTTTCTTATTGATGGTATTCACATAGTTTCTGTCCCACAAATCCTTTTCACACAAACATTTCTGATTCGAAGCCAAGAGGAGTGACACTGATCTCTGAACTGTGTTTCAAGGCCGCAGGTCACAATTATTTTCATTGGTTGTTTAATCTGCAGATTGTTTTTCTATATCATGTTAATAATCTGTTATATGTCTGAAACAAGGAGACGTCTTCAGATGTCTGGTTTTGTTTGACCAACAGTTTAAATCCCAAATATATCAGTTTACAATGAAAAAGCAAACAAAGAAAAAAAGCTTTAAATCCTCATGTTTAAGAAGCTGGAATCATCTAATTCTCAGCATTTCTGCTTGAAAAGTATAAATTAAGCGATAATTCGGTCGTGGTTTCGTGGCCATTAAATGTTCTGTCTATCAGCTAATTGATTTATCAGCCATTCGCTGCAGCTCCAGTTTGTATTTATGATAAAGGTGACTGAAAAATGTGTCCAGCGCCTACTTTAGTTATAAAATATGTATGTCAAGTTTCATCAAATCAACTTTTTAAAATATTATATATGTGATATTTGATAAATTGACTTCTTCCACAGAGAGGTCAAAGGTCATAGGCATTAAGTGAACATCGTCCACTGACAAATTTAACAGCAACTACCATTCATATCAAGTCATTTTTCAAGTACAAATGCACATTTCTTCTTGGTTTTGCCTTCACTATAATTTGCTGCTTTTCCCTGTCTTTGTAAACAAGAATATCTTAGAGTGTCGGGCTGTTGTTACATATGAAAGGAATTTAAAATAATAATCTCCCCCTTTTCACATTTTGCTGATATTTTGAAGACAAAAAGATGAATCAAGCTGCTATCTGGGCTACAGCCAGTAATGTGTACAGTTTATATAGTTCAACCATAATCGGCCTACTGACGCAATGACCTCAAACATATAGAAGCATTATGTAAATGGTATCAATAATGAATCCTCTCAAGAATAGATTTATTTCATAACAGCATTGGCGGCGGCATTGTGCTCAGAGGAAGTTGAGCAGTGCCAGTTGGCCTGCAGAGGGGTTGTTTCACAGGGGAGAGGGGAATGCCTCGTCCATGCAGGGGGTGGAAGCGCGTGTGTGTGTGTGTGTGTGTCCTGTCTTATTATCTGTGTGTGTGTGTGGCATACGGCCACTGTGAACAGAAGGCACAAGTGTGTGTGAGAGAGAGAGAGAGAGCTATGCATGACCTCCTCACTGCCTTATGGTGTGTGCCGCCTAAAAAAAGGTCTTATGTAAGTGAAACCAGCACTGAACTAATGTAGGTTTGTGTGTTCGTCTCCCACGGAGCAAAACCTTTCTGGACAGTCGCCCGTTTCTGGAGAAAACATTGCATAAGACTCTTTATGTATCTTTCTTTCCATTCTCCATTTTTATTATCTTTATTTATAACATTTAGGGCTGCAAGATTCATTTAAAAAATTTTTTTTATCAGAGATTCATTTGAATTTTCTTGTCTTTTCTTTTAAAAATCCCAGTTTTTTTTTTAGCCATAATCAAAGTTGACATTTTCACATCTCTACGGTTCTAAAAGCAAAATATATTCAGTTCACCATCTCTTAAGATCAAGAAAGGCAGCAAATCGTAATTTAGAAGCTGAAACAAGAGAATATTTGGCAAAACATTTAGTTTCCTAATCCTGTCAGCTGTCATCACTTTGCCTCGGGTGATGTCTTCTTATGAAATATGACCGTTCACATACAAAACAGATGTGAGAAGTTCAGCTCTACGTCTACCGCACGCTTCCACTTCACGTCGCAAACGTAGTCGTTTCTATTGTAAAAATCCATTTTCTTTCTTTCTTTGAGAGCAGAGGGGCCGTTTCTTTGCATCAGCTAATGTTTGCTTTAAGCTGAAAGGGTTGTGTTTGCGTGTGTGTGTGTGTGTGCGCGCTTGTGTGTCCAGGCAGGTGGCTGCTGATGTGTGGGAGGTGGTAGGTGCTCCAAGTTGTGTCCTCTTTAGATCTCTCTGCCTCCTCTTTCTCAAGCCTTACATCACCCCGGATAGTTATGTGACGGCTGCTTTGATTCCTTCTCAAAAAAAGAAAGATGTTATTGATAGATTGTAGTTGTATAAGATGTCCTAGATAAGAGATTGAAGTCAAATATTCTGACAGACTGAGTGAACCAGAGGGTTTTTTTTTTGGCCGGTAAAATATTGTTGCAAAAAAACATTTTCATTAACGCCTCCAGGAGAGAATTCCTCAAGACAACCTGATTGTTAGTTGGTTTCGGAGGAAGCTTATTGGAAGTATCTATTCCTGATATAATTACATCCTCCTTTTATTTGCAAGGAAAAGCTCCCGGTGCACATTTGGCCCCCGAGGACCGGGAGTAGGAAATTAAATCTCGGTGTTGGTGTGTGGGGAGTGATTAGGTGGCAGAGGGAAGACAATAGAGAGCGGACATCCTGTCAGTCTGTTTTTAGCACGGGAGCCTTCCTGAGAATTAAAGGGAAAAAGGTAGGTCCACATATAGCCGAGCCATTTATGGAAATACAAGGAAAATGCGTTTCCTGCACACCCAAAATTCACATGCTCACAACTAAGGTGTCATATTTATGAGAGGATAATTGTCTTGAGTGAGGCGACGAATAGTGTATGATATAACTTCATTAGTGTCATTGTTATTAAAGTCATGTTTGATTTAATAAAGGAATTGGCCAATCGTGTCTGCGCGTGTTATCTGAGAAATGCACCCTAAATCCAGTGCATTTTCAGTTTTATCTCCTTGGTGTTTTGGCGTAAAACCATTACGATAGAGAATATAGATGGAGACAAGAGAACACAATTATTGACTGTCAAGAATCATGATAATATGTATGTTGCAACGGATGTCTAAACAGAGCCTGTGACAACATTAATTGCTTTTGGCGTAGCTTGTGTCTCTTTATTAGTGTGAATGCTGCAATCTGCAGTTACACGTACACATTGGTGACATTTCTTTATGTAACGGGTTGTACACCCAAAAACAAAATACCTCTCATTTGATGGCAATACAGTAAAGACGTCATTATTTCGATGACTATCCAACCCTTGAGCCGGGCTAGCTTTTCCCCCTGTTTCCAGTCTTTGTGCTAAGCTAATCGGCTGCGTTGCTATAGATTTACATTCAAACTCTCCATCCATCCATCCATTTTCAATACCGCTTATCCTCATTAGGGTCGCGGGGGCGCTGGAGCCTATCCCAGCTGACATAGGGCGAAGGCAGGGGACACCCTGGACAGGCCGCCAGTCCATCGAGGGCACATGTAGGGACATACAACCATTCACTCTCACATTCACACCTATGGGACATTTAGAGATCAATTAACCTGCAGCATGTCTTTGGACTGTGGGAGGAAGCCGGAGAGCCCGGAGAGAACCCACGCTGCCACGGGGAGAACATGCAAGGACCGCTCCGACCGGGAATCGAACCCGCGGCCCTCTTGCTGTGAGGCGACAGTGCTAGCCACTACACCACCGTGGAGCCCTCAAACTCTCCAATTGAAAGCAAATAAGCGTCAAACTTCTGCTTTAAGAGGAACACCTTTACCTAACTATTGTTTATACATCGATTTCTCTATTTAACAGACATAGATTAAAATTGCCTCAGACACGGTGTCTGTATTTTGGCACTTTATCTGATACAGAAGCCAAGTAAAAAAACATTGAAACGTTTATCCGACAGTAGGATGATGATTTAGTTTCACAAGACATCTGGTAGGTTGTTTTTTCTTTCTTTTTTTCTTACTCAAAACAAAAGTTTTGCAAATAAAGTACACACTTGACCAATAATGGAAAGATGTGGCTGGTTCCGAGTTGCGATGACTATGACTCAGTGAGTTACTTTTACTTTATTGGAAGGATTCCTGTCGGTGGGAAGGCGTCCGGCCTCGTGAAACCGATTTTGCTCTCTTATCAGTTTGGCAGCGGTGTACGTGACCGTTTGTGTTTGTGCTTGTGTGAAAGTGTGGAGGAGGATTGTGATGGAACATTACAATAGTGTCAACTGGATTCAGACCACAGAAAGAGATATTAAGTGTACGTGTGCCTGCTGATATAGGGGAATACTTGACGCGCGGGTTTCGTTTTACAACAACGTTTTGTTTTGAGCCAATTGTCCCGACAAGTTGTGCGTCGTTGCGGGAAGACATTCCTAAGTGCGTGTCCTGACTTTTGTCTCTGCAGGTTCTCCGTACTACGACAACGTCCGACCCCTCTGCTACAGCGACTCGGACGCGGTGCTCTTGTGCTTTGACATCAGCCGACCAGACACCGTGGACAGCGCGCTGAAGAAGGTAACGCCAACGATCTTCCAACTCCATCTTACTTATCTCTTGCTGTCATTGTACAAACTACCTTTCTTGACACGCTCTCGTCTCCTCGCAGTGGAAAGCAGAGATCCAGGACTTCTGTCCCAGCACACGGATCCTACTAATAGGCTGCAAGACAGACCTGCGCACGGACGTATGCACTCGCATGGAGCTGTCCAATCAGAAGCAGTCTCCCATCTCCCACGAACAGGTTTGTTCCATGTCTCCGTCTCCTTTCTCCTTTTTCAATCTACCGTAGCTCATCTTGTTTCCTTCACGCTGTAGGGTTCGTCCTTGGCCAAGCAGCTCGGAGCAGAGGCTTACCTGGAGTGCTCGGCCTTCACGTCAGAGAAGAGCATCCACAGTGTTTTCCGTACCGCGGCTATGGCCTGCATGAACAAACTTCAGCCTGCCAATAAGCCCAGCCCCGTCCGCCGCCTCTCCAAGAGACTCCTGCACCTGCCCAGCAAGACAGAGCTGCTCTCCTCCACCTTCAGCAAGGACAAGTCCAAGAGCTGCTCCGTCATGTGAATACTGCTGAGATCATGCTGCTGGGGGAGGGGGGTGGGGGCAGGGTGGGGGTGGGAGCAAGGACAAGCAGAAGCAGGTGGTTCAGCAAGGGGTCCAAGGATATGCAAGGGAAAGAGAGCAACGGTTTCTACAGAGATCTCTCTCCTTTGCAGCATCCTCCCCAAACTCCCCGACAACCACTTAAAAAAAAAAAAAGAAGTTTGCTACACTCTCTATATTCAACTCTGACACTGAACTTTCATGACATATCACCAGCACACAGTGCAGAGACAAGAGTGGAACATTTTTTTGTTTGTTGAAAGTATTTCCGATCTATTAAATACACACCTGTGCAAAGAGAGCATAGCAGGCACTTTAGGACCTGTTAGATTCCTCACGCGGAGGTTGCCTGCGAGAGCTTGAATAAGATGAGCGCCTCCTCTTTTTATTTTTTATTTTTTTTTCAAGTGGTTGTAAACACTGCTTTTGACTGCGTTACCCTGATGGGAGTCGTTATAAATTCTGATTGCGGCGCCCTTTCCCATCTATCTCTTTTTCCAAATGTCTCTTTAAGGTCACAACGGGCTGAACGACGAGATCCTATAAAAATCCGGCAGTTATAGGAAAGTGGTTTCTACAGAAATGCGACACAGGGAATTTAAAACAGCAGTCCTTGAAGAAATGACCCCCCCCACACACACACACACACACACACACACCTTAGTCCACCTCCCTTTCCCCACCCCCTCGACCCCTCGCCGTATTTCTTTTGGAAATTAAAGCTGACAGTGGAGAAGGAAGGGATTTTGGCAAAGCAGAGTGTTCATTTGCAAAGGCAGTCAAAGTGAGCGCACATCTGAAGGAGCGCAGTGTGACTCAGCACTCACACGAGCTACGAAACAGTCCAGGGGTGGACATGCTGTGACAAAGCAAACACACAATCCTGGGCCATGTAAAGACCAACTAAGCATGTTTTTTTCCCTCAGATCCCCTATTTGTTTCCCATCACCTCAGCAGTCGTATGTGTTCAGTGGTATTCATTATAAGGGTTCATTTTAGGGATGGTACATTAATGATGCGTCTTCTCGCTGTTCCCCTGGTACTTTAAGAGCTGCCAGCTTTTGTTCCAGCAAAAAGTATTATTTTTAATTTCCTGGTTTTTAAAAGACACACCATTTTAGCCAGTTTTTTGTACCAAAATGAGTCTTAGAAATCTTTTTTATTGATCCTGTGCCTCATGGATATTTAAAAAAAAAGTCCTCAAATCTGAACTTTGGACTGTAAACGTGTAATAGATGTGTTTTTGTAGGGCTAACCTGGAAGTTATAGCGTCGCCACGGATCCCTTGATAGTTTTGTTTTTTGGGGGGGATGGGTTGGATTGTTGCAAAGAATAAGCTCTGAGGCTAAACAAAAAATTATGATACTTTACAAATTATCACCACCTTCAGAATGACAACGTTTTACTGTTCACCACGGCCACATGATGTCACCGCCACTAAGCTTCCAACTTTTGTAATTTTATTTTGCTAACCTTTTCCACAAAAGGGACCGGATCTCGCTAGTGGTCACGAAATCTAAAAAAAAGTTTGACTTTGAATAGTACAACGAGCTCGCTGTATAGGGGGATGAGGGAGTAGATTTGGTTCCTTGTGGTCCCCGACAAGCTCTCTAGTCTCATATAGCCACGCCTATTTTAAGACATAAGCTTCAAAATTGTCCAGTAATATACAAAATCTCTTAAGCTTTTGTTTTTCACAGACCTCATTTCATGCATCGAACCAAAAAAACATTGATCTCAAGATGAGGGAACCGGAAGTGCACCATGTTTTGTGTTTTAGGACTCATTCCTGCAGTGCTCTATGTGGGCCATCACACAAGCTCCAGTTGCTGGGTTAAGCTGAATATTGTTAACGGGTTATCCAAGATGCACCTGAATATTGTTAACGGGTTATCCAAGATGCACCTGAATATTGTAAAACGGGTTATCCAAGATGCACCTGCTCCCATTTGCAGCCTGGATGGCTGCTTTTACAATAAATGTCCCCGATAGATCGGTAGGTTGACTTGAGTCACACAAATAGGCTGGTCCTGTCTGGAGAAAAACTTTTCTTTTTTTTCTTTTCCCATTCATGCTTGAAATTCATAATTTTTTTTTTTTTTTTTTACTTCCCTGAAATGCATCTTGACTTTCTCCATTTATTAAGTAACTTTTTTTTCTGGGTATTTTTACTTGCTTGTAGCTGTCTTTGGTGTTTGTTTGTTTTGTTTGTTTGTTTGTTGATGTTGTATTCACTTGAGTCTTCTGGCATTAGCGGCTGTTGACAGCTCAGCTAATGGAGGACTTGATGATTTGTAGGTCTGCACCGAGAAGCCCGGAGTTCTCTGGATGTACAGAACACTGGAATTTCACGTGTTGCCTGGCAACCGAGTGAGCAAGGGCAGGGGGGGGGAGGGGTGGGGGGGGGTTTCCTCACAGAGAGAGTGGGAGATAGAGAGAGGGATGGCTCTCTGAGTGGGTGCCTCACCTTTTTATTCGTAGCATTAGACAGAAGCCACTGCGAAGGTGATGGCTGGACATTTTCCGGCGCTGCTCATGGTCTCCACATGGTTTTAAAGAGCAGCCACGAGTGGGTTGTTGGAAGCAGCATGCCGTCTAAAACATGTCTCTGTAGCTCTGCTTCAGTCGTTATTTCAAACAAATGTACAGCCGTCGTTTCACTTTTTCTTGCTCGTCTTTTGACCGACAGGCTTGATTTGTTGTACATTTCCTTCCCACTGAAACTGTTTACTAGAAGTCCCTAAAAAAAGAAAGAACAAAAATGTTTGCGTCAAGTGGCCTCTTCTGGCTTTAAATTATTGACTGAATTCTGTATTTGTTATTGTTATACGCTACTTTCTTTAACTCTTTATTTAAATAAATATGTCTGAAATGCATTTGCAAGTGTTTATTTCTTTGAATATCCTTATGAATAAAGCGTAGACCTTTTATGGCTGGATTGATCACTGTCCATTCATGAAGAAAAGCACACTTGATTGTGTTTCACCTTGAGAACTTAGCTAAATACTTTAGTTATAGCTATAAACTCCAAAAATAAAAAAGTTAATAACATATAAACTATATTAATTATGCCTACAGTTAATTTACAAGTCAGTGTTACCGTTTCTATTAATATACCGTAGATATTTAATGGATATCAAACATTTTGGGATGCTACATATTTGTGTGCCCTCGGCCTTGATGTTCATTCTCGTCAGTTATTTTGATTTCTGTATCTTTATCCACGTCGAACAAACAGTGCTTCTTATGCATATGAGTTGTATCAAAATAGAACAAGAGATTATTTGTGTAATTTTATCAAATTCTCTGCAGCAGATCTGTCTATTTTGTCTTAAAGAATGATAACATATACTTATCGTTCAGGTCAAGGGCACGGCGGTTTACTTCACACTAATAAATCCACGATAAAGAGAACACATTATTCCAGCTGATGCCGTCTACAGTGTTATTCCTCAAGGTTATTTACTGTAACTCTTCAAAATAATACAAATGGCATCAGTTTTAGTTCAGTTTTAAAATGAAGTACAGTCAGGTTTTTATACTCGTATACATTTCTGAACATCAAACAGAACTTTTTTTTTTTTGTTCGTCCCTGACAATTAGATGATGACGGCAGCTCCACAGTATGGTGTCAAAACAAGCCTGTGGATGTTATACCACTCAAGCATGAACGTAGCCTTAAGGGACCCCCCTTCCCCCAACATACAGACACACACACACACACACACACACACACACACACACACACATATGTCATTCCTACGGTTATAGCTATGTAGTAATATAGTAAATGTATGTTGTAGCTTTAGAAATGTAGACTTTAAATTACTTAAATAATGCATGACTAGCATCACAAGCTATAACCTCCAAAAAACAACATTTTTGGAAGGCAAATTATATAAACTATTAACTATATTGAATAAACATAACTGCCAATCTGTAGGTATTTGCTTTAATCAAATATATGGAGAAATATGTTTGCCTTGGGGTTAATCTTCAGTATGCAGTGAGAGGGAAGTCAGATAAAGATAACGTTATTCTGGCATAATGTGCAGTCATTTGAAGATTTTTTTTTGTGAAGTATAATTTAAAGCATTCCCAGTTTATATCATCATTAAACAACATTTTGTTTAAGTGTCATGAAATTGTCGGCCATTCTACCTCTTATTTAAACCAGTTAAAGTACTGTTAGCCGAGCAGCAAGCTAAAGTTAGTTCTGTCAGTTCGCTAACGGTTGCGGTGTGATTTACTAAATTGTGTTGCACCTTTAGAACTTAAGAGATGTCTTAGATAAAGACATACGCTCTAACCAACTATCTTAAAGAGAACAATCAATGTAATCGGGTAACGTTAACCTAGCAGCAAGCTTACACTGAGCTAGCTAATTCAATTCAATTCAATTCAATTTCAATTCAATTCAGTTTATTTTGTATAGCCCAATATCACAAATTACAAATTTGCCTCAGAGGGTTTTACAATCTGTACACATACGACATCCCTGTCCCAGGACCTCACATCGAATCAGGAAAAACTCCCCAAAAATAACCTTTCACAGGGAAAAAAGGGAAGAAACCTTCAGGAGAGCAACAGAGGAGGATCCCTCTCCCTGGATGGACAGATGAATAGATGTCATGTGTACAGAATGAACAGCATTACAAAGTTACATAAACACATTACATGAATATGACAATGTATGAATGGAACTCCAATCCATGAAACAGAAGGAGGTAGAGAGGAGGCGCATCAGCAGGGCCAACGCGGGAGGCCGGCTCACCAGGCATCAGACACCGCCAGGTCCAATGGACCCTATGAGACGTGAAGTCACAACGACTCCGGGGAGGAAGCAGAGTTAATAAGGTGCAATGGAGAGATGTAAATTCATCCATAAGGAGAGAGAGAAGAGGAGAGAGGTGCTCAGTGTATCCTAAAACATCCCCCAGCAGCCTATAAGCCTATAGCAGCATATCAAGGGGCTTGACCAGGGCAAACCTGATTCAGCCCTAACTATAAGCACTATCAAACAGGAAAGTGTTAAGTCTATTCTTGAATGAGGTGACTGTGTCTGCCTCCCGGACTGAAAGTGGAAGCTGGTTCCATAAAAGAGGAGCTTGATAACTGAAGGCTCTGGCTCCCATCCTACTTTCTAGCTAACAGTTCGTAACAGTTAGAGAATATTTAGTACAAATAATCTCTAACAAACACTTGTATCGAGGGATAATTTGAACAAAATAGAACATGAGCATTTTATTCTGTCCACTTCTGATGTCTTTGCCATTTCTCGCTCTTGTTTCCTTTTATTTATCTTATGTAACCAGCCATCCACCCTGACCTCCATTACTGTATTTTCTTAGTCTTTCCCCTGACTGATATTGGCTCTTATCAGGGTCGCCGTGGCTGCGTCCTGCGGTCACACTCTGCCCACTGATGATACGACACGGATGAAGTCCCTGAATGTTTGCCATTCCTGAACTATCGCACAGGATACAGCAGTGACTCGTGGCCTCCTTATCCTTTACCTTTTTTTTTTTAACGATAGGAGACATTGTGAGAGAATACTCTGCATCACCAGTCTCAGATAAAGTTGGTCTCTCGTCTGCTCCAACATTGATTTTCTGCAGCTTTAAATGGACAAGTGGTTTGATCGTCTTTTGGATAAACCAACAGGAGCTCCGTAGACAGACAGTCTGTCTACGCAGCTCCTCTCTTATCTTTATCTGCAGTTTCTCTAAGTCTCCCACACGGATACATGCACACATTTATCAAAAATTGGCCCCGTACATTATATGTCGCTGTAAATCAGATTAGTTTCTGACAAAGGCGTATTGAGCCATGTTGCTCCAAGGCATGATTAGACTGCACGGCCATATATGTGGAACTCGTGCACTGCCATTGTCCTCAGACAAAGGCCGCACCTTTTTGGATGAGACTAGCTTTTTTTGTGCTGTTTGAGGTTTAAAAGGGATAGTTCAATATTTGGCAGCTGTTTAGTTTAGCTTCGCAAAAAGAGAAATATCTGAGCTGGATATTCCCCGTTTACAGTCTTCATACTAAGTTAAATGACCTATAATAACCTTACAGAGTTGTATTGATCTTCTTATCTAACTCGCAGCAAGAAAGTGAATAGAGGTGGAGTCCCGCCCCTTTCTGGTGTCCGTCATGGGACCTTATTTTGGAAAATATTATAATAATATATATTTTTTTAATCATGTTAGAATTATGCCGTGAATTACACATATGAAGCTTGTCAATTTAAAAAGATCATTTGATTATTAAATTAGATTTGTCGTAATTTAATTTAATTTGGTGTGAAACAGATTGTTGAACTAAATCTCTCGACTTGCACAATGTACTTCACCTTGGCTTGCTAGCTCGGTAGGTAACTGAGCTCTATCCATGCAAAAATGTAACGGTACCTAATGTGTTTTATTCAGCTGCTTTTATTATCACCCAGGAAGCAAAAGAACACCATTCAAAAGGGTACCAAATCATTATTTGTCTCTCACTGTCTCACATATTGTTTCCAAAATAAGGTCCCATGGTGGTCCACCAAAGGGGCGTAACTTAGGGTGTCGTTATCAAAATGTCAAACTGTTCCCGTTAAGTTCCTCTCTGGCATATGACCCACACTATGGCTCACTAGATAAGGAAGTAGGTCAGCAATTTCGGGAAAAACACATACAGTATTTGTTTTCTTGTTGAGTGACGCTGGGCACATATTCATTTGTATTTCCCCCAAAAATCTCAAACTATTCCCTAAATCAAGTTCACGGGCTGTCTCCTTTACGTCACATTGTCCCAGACCTTTCCAGGGATGAGATAGTATTTATTTTTTATGAGTGTGCCATTGTTTTTGTGTCGTTTCTCTTTTTTATAACTTGAGTTATAAAATAAAGGAAATACAAATATGAGGCTCCACTGCTGATTTATTTATAAAATAACCTCCATGTCCAGGTGAGTTTCTCAAAATCAGTCCGTGCTTGAAGGTATATCGCTCAGGCCAACAAAGACACATGTATAACACTGGCATATTTGATGTAAACTAATGAACAGGTCAGCAGCAAGTGATCTGTGTTGTCTTGACATTTGTCCCTTCCTCCTCTTGACGTCGAGGTGCCTGCAGCCGAGACGGTGACACCGTAGTCAGAGGATCGGGATCAGGAACCCGAGGGAGGAGGATTTAGGGAAGAGTGCTGCCATCTGAAACCCTCTCGGGGAGTCAGAGAAAAAATGGTTGCAGTTCAGCGTGGCTCATTACCACATAAGCACGTCATCTATCAGACATGGCAGCGCAGACACACATAAAAACACACACAAGTGACGCAAGCTCACACACATTCGCACAATCAACCTATCAGACATCTCCAGCACCGCGGAGGCAGAGAAGGAAGCAGAGGGCTGATGAGAGGATGGGGGGTTTGCAAAGATATGCTGCTTGGTTACTGATGAGCTATCTGCAGACTGACATATAGGTTACATTCCCTTATATGTCAGAGCGTGCCGAACACACACACAGACACACACACATCCTCTATAACAGCGAGCTTTGCCACAGCTGCTCTGACAGTGTCATAACTCCTGTCTCTGCATGTAAAATGGGGTTGTATGTCAAAGGCTCAGCTGGGCGAGGAGTGACATTCTCCAGTGTCCCGTGGGTCCAGCAGACGAGAGACCACTGCGATGTCTTTCCAAATATTGTTATCGTTTCCCTTCCTATGTCTGCATAGGTTTAAAGCAAACACTTGACATTTTGGGAAAGATGTGCTTTTTTTTGCTTTCTTGCAGAGAGGTAGACAAAAAGATGGATACCAATCTCATGTTTTTACGGTTTATCTAAGGCTACAGCCGGCAGCTGCTTAGCTTAGCATAAAGAATGGAAACGGCTATTGAATGGATCTGTCCTAATGGAACAAAATCCCAACTGCCAGCACCTCTAAAGCTCCCAAATGACCATATTATATTTTCTTCGTTTTAATCCCTTTCGAAAGAACAGGTCATGTTGTGGTTTGTGTGTGTCAGACTTTTTCTCGGCCGTAAGCATGGTGTGTTAATTGATGAGCTTTAAAGATGCCGGTATTTTGTTTTCCTTTGGCCAGAGCTGGCTCGGTGGCCTCCCTCGCTAAGCTAAGCTAAGCTAAGCTAAGCTAACCTGCTAAGCTGCTGGACGGATACAAGAGAGGTATTGAGCTGCTCATCTAAAGAAAACTAATTAGAATATTCCACAAAATGTCAAACTATTCCTTTAAACGTGCAATTTCGCTTTTACAATCTTTGTTTCAAACATTTGTTTCTCTAAAATATTTGTGCTTCTCTATGTTGCTCTGTCATCTCTCGCCAACACAAAGGACCAGACTATTGAAGCCAGAATCGGCACAAAAATAAAAAAAATCAAAGCATAATTCCTCTGATTGCACCCGACTTATTAAAGTGAAGTTTCTTTCCATCGATCCGTCCCTCCCTGCCCGATAGCTCGGTCCAAAGCTGTCCTCATGTGACAGGTTCAGCTTGTGTATGTCTGTGTGCTTCGGGCGACTCAATGAGGCACACGGACATCACCAGACAGCAGACACCACAGCTTTTCTGTTGCCCTGAACCCCCGAGGAGGGTTACAATTTGCATAAAGTGCATAATGTCCTGAAAATATAATCAAATATTCAACAAATATGAGGCTTCATGTGTGTTCTTTTAAATTAAATCTATTCATCACTGCTGTGAGTTTCTTTGTCTCATTTCTGTGATGTTCCAGCGATGTCCCCTTATTGCTCATGTGTGTCTGTGAGTGCTGTAAATGTAGCAAAGTGTATCCATGCGTGACGCTGTACATGTGAATTGGTGTATGAATGTGTGTCAGTGTGCGCTGTGTATATTAAGCAGTTTATCTCGTGCGCTCCGTCAGTTTTTTTTCGATCCCCAAGTGCGGCGAGGTGAGCCACGTTCAACGCGCACACACACACACACACACACACACACACACACACACACACACACACACACACACATTGGCGCTCAGCTCAGGTCTGCTAGAACGATAAGACCCCTTGTGTCCCTGCTAGAGGTAAATAGACTCCCTTGGTTCAACCATCCTGTCCCCCTGCCCTCAAACCCCATATTTACCCACACTGCTCACCTTCACCCCCCCCCCCCCCCCCCCCCCCCCTTCTCTTCATGGCCACGTGCCCCATGTGGCATACCCTGAGGGCATGTCAAGAGTCAGTACTCTTCTAGCGGTTTAATTAGATGCCACGCTTGGCATCGGGGATTGTGGGGGGAAGGGAGCAAAGTCCGGGGTCACATGAGTTGCTTGGGATGGTTAGAGAGGGGTAGAGTTTGAGATGTGATGTGCACATCTGGATAAAAGCTAAACACTGTCATGTATGCCACCCAATATTGAAAAGTCAGTTTTTTAGGGGCT